>NW_023662730.1:0-15777 GCF_015228065.2 Penaeus monodon | reverse complement strand
GAAATTGATATAATAAAATAGGGAATTGTGTCCATATATAATATAAAAAAGGTATAAGAAAAAACTTCCCAAAAGTCGAAAAGCGGAAAAATCTAGCAAAATTCCTTTTGAGAGTTACCCAAAATGACGTTTTTTTCGATTTTTGGGATTTCGGCAATTATAGGGTAATAATGATAATAATTACCAGAATTGTATTAATCATAACAATAATGATGGTAAATGAGAATAAGAGAATTTTGATACATTTAATATTATTAATATTATTAATTATTTAAATTATTATTATTATTTTTATTATTATTATTATTTTTTATTATTTTATTTTATTCTATTATTTTAAATTTATTATATTATTGCCAAAAAATTAACTTATTATAACTGTAAAATAAAAAATAAATATAAGTATAGTATAATAATAATATGCTAGTGTTAAAATTTATTGTTATTATATTATTATTGAAATTATTATCATCATTATTATTTTACTGGTAGTATAATTGCAAAAAAATTATTATACAGTTAATATTACAGTAAAAACGATATAATTAAATAAATGATAAAAATAATTTTTTAAAATCGTTATTATGTTTTTTTTATTATTTGTATACTATTATTATTGTTGTGTTTATTAGTATTATTGCAAAAAATATACTATAACTCCAATAATTGCAATAATATGATAACAATTGCAATAATGATGATAATAATTGCAATAATGATATAATTGATGAAAATTTATGATAATGATTGAAAATGTGATTGATATCGATAATAATGATGATAATCATATAATAATATGATAATACAGGAATTGTGTCCATATATAAAAAAGGTATAAGAAAACATTCCCAAAGTCGAAAACGGCAAAATCAGCGAAATATAGCATTTTGAGAGTATACTCCAAATGACGTTTTTTCGATTTCTTTGGGATTTCGGCAATTTTTGGGGGTATAATGATAATAATTACCAAATTGTATTAATCATAACAATAATGATGTAAAAGTGAAATAAAAGAATTTTGAAAACATTTGATATTATTAATTTTTATTATTATTATTATTATTATTATTATTATTATTATTATTTTATTATTATTACTATTATTTTAATTATTAGTATTATTGCCAAAAAATCTATTAAAACTTTTAATATAAATAATAATAAAAAGTATAAGTATAATAATAATATCTAGGGGTTTAAATAATATTGTTATTGAAAATATTATTGTAATTATTATCACATTATTATTTACTGTAGTAAAATTGCAAAAATAATTATATAACATAATAATTACAGTAATACGATACAAATTAAGAAATGATAATAAATAATTATTATAAATGGGTTATTATTGTTATTATTTGTTATACTATATTATTGTTGTGTTATTATATTATTGCAAAAATTATACTATAACTCCAATAATTGCAATAATTTTGATAACAATTGAAATATGATGATAATAATTGCAATAATGATATAATGATGATAAATAATGATATAATGATGATAATGTTTGATGATAACGATAATAATGATGATAACATGAAAAATGATGATAATAACATGAATTGTGTCCAATATATAATATAGAAAAGGTATAGAAAAAACATTCCCAAAAGCGAAAAAGCGCAAAATCACAAAATATAGCTTTTGAGAGTAACTCCAAAATGACGTTTTTTCATTTCTTTGGGATTTCGGCAATTATTAGGGTAATAATGTAATAATACCAGAATTGTATTAAATCATAAAACAATAATGATGGTAAAAGTGAGAATAAAGAGAATTTTGATAACATTTGAATTAGATTAATTATATGATTATTATTATTATTATTATTATTATATATATTATTATAGATTATTATTATTATTATTATTATTATTATTATTATTATTATACTATATCTTAATTATTAGTATTATTTGCCAAAAAACATTCTATTAGAACTGTAAAAGAACAATAAATAATAAGAAGTATAAGTATAATATAATGATTGCTAGTGGGTTATTAATATTGTTATTAGTAGTATTAGTGTAATTATTATCATCATTATTATTTTGATTTTTTTTAGTATAATTGCAAAAATAATTACTATAAACAGTAATAATAACAGTAATAATATACTAATTAAGATAATGATATAAATAATTATTATAAAAGCGTATTATTGTTATTATATGGTATACTAGTATATGTTGGGTTATTAGTAGATCTGAAAAAAATAATAGACTATAACTCCAATAATTGCAATAATAATGATAACAATGGCAATAAATGATGATCATAAATTGCAATAATGATGTAATGATGATGATAATGATGATAATATGATAATGATGATGATAACGATAATAATGACGATAATCATGATAATAATGATGATATAACAGGAATTGTTGTCCATATATAATATAAAAAGAAGGTTTATATATAAGAAAAAACATTCCCAAAAAGTGAAAAGCGGCCAAAATCTAGCAGAAATATAGCCTTTGAGAGTATACTCCAAAATGACGTTTTCGATTTCTTTGGTGATTTCGGCAATTATTAGGTTAATGTAATGTAATGAAGTACCAGAATTGTATTGTAATCATAACCATAATGATGGTTTAAAAGTGGAGAATAAAGAGGAATTTTGATAACATTTGAATATATTAATATTATTATTTTATTATTATTATATTATTATTATTATTAGTGATATTATTATTATAGATTAGTTATTATTATTATTATTTATATTATACTATATCTTAATTTAGTAGTATTAGTGCCAAAAAATCTATTTTAACTGTAATAGAACAATAATAATAAGAGCTATAAAGTATAATATAATGATGCTAGTGGTTGTATAAAATTGTTATTAGTATATTATTGTACTTATTAGAATCATTATATTTGTACTGGTAGTATAATTGCAAAAATAATTACTATAACAGTAATAAAGTACAGTAATAACGACTACTAATTAAGATAGGATATAAATAATATTATAAAATCGGTATTATCTGTTATTATTATTGTATTACTATATATTGTTGTGGTTATTAGTATTATGCAACAATAATACTATAACTCCAATATTGCAATAATAATGAGAACAATTGCAATAATGATGATAATATTGCAATAATGATGATAATGATGATATAATGAGGATAATTGTGTAATGATGATGATAACGATATAAGATGATAATCATGATCATAATGATGATAATAAAAAGGACGTGTGTCACATATAATATACAAAAAGGTATAAGAAAAACTTCCCAAAAAGTCGAACAAGCGGCAAAATCTAGGGAAAATAGCCTTGAGAGTATACTCCAAAATGGCCGTTTTTTCGATTTCTTTGGTTGATTCGGCAATGATTAGGGCAATAATGATAATATTAACAGAATCGTATTAATCATAACAATAATGTGTAAAAGTGAGAATACAAGAAATTTGATACATTTGAATATTATTAATATTATTATTATTATTATTATATTATTATTATTATTATATTATTATTATTAGTATTATTATTATTATTATTATATTATTATTATTATACTATTATCTTAATTATTAGTTATATTGCCCAAAATCTATAGAAACTGTAATAATAACAAAAAATAATAAGTATAAGTATAATAATAATGTGCTAGTGGTTATAATATTGTTCTTTAGTAGATTATTGTAATATTACATCATTATTATTTGTACTGGTAGGATAATTGCAAAAAATAATTATTATCACAGTAAAATTACAGTATAAACGATTTACTAATAAGATAATGATATAAATAATAGTATAAAATCGTTATTATGTTATTATTATTGGTTATTATCTATTATTGTTGAGTTATTAGTATTATTGCAATAAAATATATACTATAACTCAATAATTCAATAATAAAGAGAACAATGGCAATACTGATGATAATAATTGCAACAATGATGATAATGATGATGATACATGATGATAATGATGATAATGATGATGATAACCGATAATAAATGATGCAATCATGAAATAATGATGATAATAAACAGGAAATTGTGTCCATATATAAATATAAAAAAAAGTATAAGAAAAAACATTCCCAAAGTCGAAAAAGCGCAACATCTAGCGCAATATAGCCGTTTGAGAGTATACTCCCAAAATGAACGTTATTTTCGATTCTTGGTGATTTTCGCAATTATTAGGGTAATAATGATAATAATTACCAGAATGTATTAATCATAACAATAATTATGTAAAAGTGAGAATAAAGAGAATTTTGATAACATTTGAAATATTATTTAATATTATTATATATTATTATTATTATTATTATTATTATTTTATTTTATTATTATTATTATTATTATGATTATACGATTACTAATTATTAGTTATTATGCCAAAAAATCTATATAACGAATAATAAACAATAATAATCAATAAGTATAAGTATAATAATAATGATGCTAGTGGTTATAATATTGTAGTCGTATTATTATTGTAATTATTATCAGCATGATTATTTGTATGGTAGTATAATTGCAAAAAATAAATATTATTATAAACAGTAATAATACAGTAATAACGATACTATATAAATAATGAATAAATAATATTATAAAATCCATATTATGTTAATTAATATTGGTTATTAATATTATTATGTGTGGTATTAGTATTATGCCAAAAATATATACTATAACTCATAATTGCAATACTAATGATAACAATTGCAATAATGGTGATAATAATTGCAAATAATGATGATAATGATGATGATAATGATGGATAATGATGCAATGATGAGAAACGATTAAATAATGATGATAATCATGATAATAATGATGATAATAAAAAGGAATTGTGTCCAATATAATATAAAAAAGGTTAACGAAAACATCCCAAAAAAGTCGAAAATAAGCGGCAAAATCTAGCGAAAATATAGCTTTGAGAGTATACTCCAAAATCGACGGTTTTCGATTTCTTGGTGATTTCGGCAATAGTAGGGTAATAATGTAATAATTACAAGAATGGTATTAATCATCACAAATAATGATGTAAAAGGAGAATAAAGAGAATTTTGATAACATTTGAATATATTAATATTTTATTATTATTATTATTATATTCATTATTAATGATTATTATTATTTATTATTTATTATTATTATTCATATTCTTATTATTATTATTACTATTATCTAATATTAGTATATTGCCAAAAAAATTATATAACGTAATAATAACAATAATAATAATAAGTATAAGTATAAATAATAATGATGCTAGTGGTTTATAATATTGTTATTGTATATTATTGTAATTCTTATCATCATTACATTTGTAATGTAGTACAATGCAAAAATAAGTATCATAAACAGTATAATTACAGTCAGAACGATACTAAATTAAGATATGATATAAAATAATTATTATCAAAATCGTTATTAATTGTTATTATATTGTTATTACTATATTATTGTGTGGTTATCGGATTATTGCATAAAATATATACTATAACTCCAATAATTGCAATAATAATGATAACAATTGCAATAATGATGTAATAATTGCAATAATGATGATAATGATGATGATAATGATGATAATGATGATAATGATGATGATAACGATAATAATGATGATAATCATGATAATAATGATGATAATAACAGGAATTGTTGTCCATATATAATATAAAAAAGGTATAAGAAAAACATTCCAAAAAGCCCGAAAAAGCGGCAAAATCTAGCGAAATATAGCCTTTTGAGAATATACTCCAAAATGACGTTTTTTCGATTTCTTTGGGTGATTTCGGCAATTATTAGGGTAATAATGATAATAATTACCAGAATTGTATTAATATAACAATAATGATGGTAAAAGTGAGAATAAAGAGAATTTTGATAACATTTGAATATATTATTATTATTATTATTATTATTATTATTATATTAGATTATTATTATTATATTATTATTATTATTATATTTTATTATTATATTACTATTATCTTAATTATTAGTATTATTCCCAAAAAATCTATTATAACGTAATAATAACATAATAAAAATTTAAGTATAAAGTATAATAATAATGGCTAGTGAGTTATAATATTGTTATTAGTATTATTATTGTAATTATTATCATCATTATTATTTGTTATGGTAGTATAATTGCAAAAATAATTATTATAACAGTAATAATTACATTTAATAACGATACTAATTAAGATAATGATATAAATAATTATTATAAAATCGTTATTATTGTTATTATTATTGTTATACTATTATTATTGTTGTGGTTATTAGTATTATTGCAAAAATATATACTATAACTCCAATAATTTGCAATAATAATGAAAAACAATTGCAATAATGTGATAATAATTGCAATAATGATGATATGATGATGATAATGATGATAATGATGATAATGATGATGATAACGATAATAATGATGATAATCATGATAATAATGATGATAATAACAGGAATTGTTCCATATATATAATATAAAAAAGGTATAAGAAAAACATTCCCAAAAGTCGAAAAAAGCGGCAAAATCTAGCGAAATATAGCCTTTGAGGAGTATACTCCAAAATGACGTTTTTCGATTTCTTTGGTGATTTCGGCAATTATTAGGGTAATAATGATAATAATACAGAATTGTATTAATCATAACAATAATGATGGTAAAAGTGAGAATAAAGAGAATTTTGATAACATTTGAATATATTATTATTATTATTATTATATTATTATATTATTATTATTATATTATTATCATTATTATTATTATTATTATTATATTATTATTACTATTTTTCTTAATATTAGTATTATTGCCAAAAAATCTATTATAACTGTAATAATAACAATAATAATAATAAGTATAAGTATAATAATAATGATGCTAGTGGTTTATAAATATTTTTATTGTATTAAAATTGTAATTATTATATCATTATTTTTTGTAATGGTATTATAATTGCAAAAATAATTATTATAACAGTAATAATTACAGTAATAACGTTTTACTAATTAAAGTAATGATTAAAATAATTATTATAAAATGTTATTATTGTTTTATTATTGTTATTACTATTATATTGTTGTGGTTATTAGTATTATTGCAAAATATTTTCTATAACCCCAATAATTGCAATAATAATGATAACAATTGCAATAATGATGATAATAATTGCAATAATGTGATAATGATGATGATAATAAATGATAATGATGAAATGATTGATGATAACGATAATAATGATGATAATCATGATAATAATGATGATAAAACAGGAATTGTGTCCATATATAATATAAAAAAGGTATAAGAAAAACTTTCCCAAAAAGTCGAAAAAAGCGGCAAAATCTAGCAAAAATATTAGCCTTTGAGATATACTCCAAAAATAAATTTTTCGATTCTTTGGTGATTCGGCAAAATTAAATTAGGGTAATAATGATAATAATTACAGGAATTGTATTAATCATAAAAATAAATGATGGTAAAAGTGAGAATAAAGAGAATTTGGGATAACTTTTGGGAATAATTATTTTATATATTATTATTATATTTATTATTTTTATTATTTATTATTTATTTATTATTATTTTATTATTTATTATTATTATTAATTATTTATATATCTTAATTATTAGTATTATTGCCAAAAAATCTATTATAACTGTAATTAATAACAATAATAATAATAAGTATAAGTAAAATAATATGATGCTATGGTTATAATATTGTTATTAGTATTTTTTATTGTAATTATTTCACATATATTGAAATGGTAGTATAATTGCAAAAATAATTATTATAACAGTAATAATTACAGTAATTAACGATACTAATTAAGTTTAATGATATAAATAATTATTATAAAATCGTTATTATTGTTATTTAGTGTATTAATATTATTATTGTTGTGGTTAATTAGTATTATTGCAAAACAATTATACTATAAACTCCAATAATTGAAATAAATAATGATTAAACAAATTGCAATAATGATGATTACTATTGCAACAACTGATGATTAATGATGATGTATAATGTGATATGATGATACTGATGAGAATAACGAATACATAAGGATGATAATATGGATAATATGATGTAAATAACCAGGGAATGGTGCCATATATAATATAAAAAAAGGTATAAGAAAAACATTTCCCAAAAGTCGAAAAAAAGCGTCAAAAATCTAGCGAAATATAGCCTTTGAGAATATTACTCCCCCCCCCCCCCAAAAAAAATGACGTTTTTTCGATTTCTTTGTGATTTCGCAATTACTCGGGTAATAATGATAAAATACCAGAATTGTTATTAAATCATTAACCAATAATGATGGTAAAAAGTTCGAGAATAAAAGGAGGGGAAATTTTGATTAACATGTGAAAATTTATTATGATTATTATATTATTATTATTATGATGATTATTATTGATTATTTATTATTAATTAAATTATTATTATTATATTATATTATTATTACTATTTATCTTAATTTATTAGTATTATTTCCAAAAAATCTATTAACTGTAATAATAACAATAAGAATAATAAGATAAAGTATAATAATAATGATGCTAGTGGTGATTAAAATAATTTTTTATGTAGTATTATTATTGTAATTATTATCCATATTATTATTTGTACTGGGTAGTTAAGTTGCAAAACAATAATTTATTATAACAGTTAATAATTTTACAGTAATAAACGATACTAAATTATTAAGATAATGGATATAAAAATAATTATTATAAAAATCGGTTTATTTTATTGTTATTATTATGTTATTACTATTAATTATTGTTGTGTTATTAGTATATGCAAAAAAATATTACTATAACTCCAATAATTGCAATAATAATGATAACAAATTGCAAATAATGGATGATAAAAGAATTGCAATAAATGATAAATTGATGATGTAATGATGATATGATGATAATGATGTTGTGATAACGATAAATAATTGATTGAATAAATCATGGAAATAATGATGATAATAAACAGGGAATGGTGTCCATATATAATATAAAACAGGTATAAGAATTATAAACATTCCCAAAAGTCGAAAAAAAGCGGCAAAATCTAGCGAAATATAGCCTTTTTGAGGGGAGATTACTCCAAAATGACGTTTTTTCGATTCTTTGTGATTTCCGGCAATTATTAGGGTTAATAATGATTAATTTAATTACAAGAATGTATTAATATAAACAATAGGATGGGTTAAAAAAGTGCGTAAATATAAAGGAATTTTGATAAACATTTGACATATATTATATTATTATTATTTATTATTATTAATTATTATAATATTATTATTATTTAATCATTATTTATTATTATTATTATATTATTTATTATTATTACTTTAATCTTTAATTCTTAGTATTATTGCCAAAAAATCTATTATAAACTGTTAATAATAAAACAATATAATAATAAATAAGTATAAAGTATAAATAATAATGATGCTAGGGTTTAATATTGTTAATTAGTATTTTATTATTGTAATTATGATCATATATTATTTGTACTGGTAAGTTATGAAATGCAAAAAATAATTATTTATAACAGTTAATTTAAAATTACAGTTATAAACGATAACTAATTAAGATAATGATATAAAATAATAATGATAAAATCGTGATTATGTTTATTATTATTGTTTATACTATTTATTATTGTTGTGGTATTAGTTATTATTGCAAAAAAAAATATTATAACTATAAACTCCAATTAATTGCAATAATAATGATTAAACAATTGCAATATGGCTGATAATAAATTGCAATAATGATGATAATGATGATGATATGGGATGAAATGATATTAATGATGATGATAACGATTAAAATGATGATAATTCATGGATAATAATGATGGATAATAACAGGAATTGTTGCCAATATAATATAAAAAAAAAGGTATAAGAAAAAACAGTCCCCAAAGTCGAAAAAAAAGCGGCCAAAATCTAGCGGAAATATAGCCTTTTGAGAATATACTCCAAATGACGTTTTTTCGATTCTGTGGTGATTCGGCAATTAAATTGGGTAATAATTGATAATCATTAACCAGAATTGTTATTAATCTAAACAATAATGATGGTTAAAAGTGAGAATAAAGAGGAATTTGATAAACATTGAATATTATTATAATTTATTTTTTATTAATTATTTATTATGCTTATTATTATTATTATTATTTATTTATTATTATTATATTAATTATTATATTATTTTGTACTATTATCTTAATATAGTATTATTGCCCAAAAAAACATCTATTTACATAAACATGTAATAATACAATAAAATAATCAATAAAAAGTATAAGTATTAATAATAATGATGGCTAGTGGTTATTAATATGTTATTAGATTTAATATTGTAATATTATCATCATTATTATTTGTACTGGTAGGTATAATTGCAAAAAATAAATTATAAACAGTAATAATTACAGTTAATAAAACGATACTAATTAAAGATACTGATATAAATAATTTTATAAAATCGTTATTATGTTATATTATTGTTATTACTATATTATTGTTGTGTTATAGTATTAGTGCAAAAAATAATACTATAAAACTCCAATAATGCAAATAATTAATGATAAAAAACAAATTTGCAATAAATGATGGATAATATGCAATAATGCTGATAATGAGGATGATAATGATGATAATGTGATAATGATGATGATAAAACGATAAATAATTGATGCATAATCATGATAATAATGATGAAATAACCAGGAATTGGTCCCATATATACATATAAAAAAAAAAGGTATTAAGAAAAAAACATTCCCAAAAGTCGAAAAAAGCGTGCCAAAAATTCTAGCGGAAAATATAGACTTTTGGAGGGAGTATACACCAAAATGACGTTTTTTTCGATTTCGTTGGTGATTCGGCAATTATTAGGGGTAATAATGATTAATAATTACCAGAATTTGTATTAATCATAACAATAATGATGGTAAAAAGTGGTAATAAAGGAGAATTTGATAAACATTTGGACTTATTATTAAATATTTATTATTTATTTATGATTGATTATATTATTATTATTATTATTTTTATTATTATTATTATCATTATAATTATTATTATTATTATTATATTAATTATTTACTATTATTCTTAATTATTAGTATTATTGCAAAAAAATCTATATAAACTGTCATAATAACAATAATAATATAAGTATAAGTATAATAATAAATGATGCTAGTGGGTATAATATGGGTATTTAAGGATTATATTGTAATTATATCCAATCATTATATTTGTAACTGGTAGTATAATTGCAAAAAAATAAATATTTTATAACCAGTAATAATTACGAATAACGATACTAATTAAGATAAATGATATAAATAATTATTATAAAATCGTTATTATTGTTATATTATTGTTATTACTATTATATTGGTTGTGGTTTATTAGTATTATTGCAAAAAAATATAATTTACTATAACTCCCAATAATGCAATTACAATACATGATAACCAAATTGCAATAATGATGATAAAATATTGCAAAATGATGATATGATGATGATAAAGTGAATAATGTGATTAATGATGATTGATAACGATACTAAATGATGGAATTTTAAATCATGATAAATAATGGATGATAATAAACAGGCATTGTTGTCCATATATAATATAAAAAAGGTATAAGGAAAAAAACATTTCCCCACAAAAAGTCGGAAAAAAAGCGCAAATCTAAGCCCCGAAATATAGCCTTTTGAGAATTACTCCAAAATGGACGTTTTTCGATTTCCTTTTGTGGATTTTCGGCAAATTATTAGGGGTTTAATAATTGTTAATCATTACCAGGGAATTGTATTAAAATCTACAATAATGATGGTAAAAGTGAGAAAGAATAAAAGGAGAATTTTGATAAACATTGAATATTATTATTATTATTAATTATTATTATTTATTATTATTATATTATTTTATTATTATTATTATTATTATTATTATTATTATTTTAGATTATTACTATTATCTTAATTATTAGATTATTTGCCAAAAAAAATCTATTATAAACTGTAATAATTAAAACAATAAATAATAATAAGTATAAGTATAAATAAAATGTGTTAGGGGTTTTATAAATATTGTTTTAGTATTATTATTTGTAATTATTATCATCATTTTATTAAATTTTGTACTGGTAGATAAGTGCAAAAAATATTATTTATAAACAGTAAAAATTACATTTAATAAACGATACTAATTAAGGATAATGATATTAACTAAATTATTATAAAATGTGTATGATTGTATTATTATGTTATCTGATTTATTATGTGGTGGGTATTAGGTATTATTGCAAAAAATATATAACGATAGTACTCCATAATTGCCAATATAATGCTAACAATTGCAATAATGGATAATAATTGGCATAATGAGGGATAAAGGATGATGATAATGGATGATAAATGATGATTTAATGTGATGTGATGTAAACGAATAAATCTGATGATAATCATGATAATAATGATGATTAATAAACAGGGAACATTGTGTCCAATATAATATAAAAAAAAGGTAATAGGAAAAAAAACATTCCAACATCGAAAAAAAAGCGGCAAATCTAGCGGAAATAAGCCTTTTGAGAGTATAACTCCAAAATGGGACGTTTTTTCGGGGATTGTTTGCTTTGGTGAATTTCGGGCAATTAAATTATTAGGGTAATATGATAATAATTACCAGAATGTAGGAATCATAAACAATAATGATGGTTTTAAAAGTTTGAGTAATATGTAAAGGAGAAGTTTTTGATAAAACATTGAAGATTATTAAATATTATTATTATTATTATAGTATTATTATTATTATTATTATATTAAATTATTATTACTCATCATTATTATATTATTTATTATTATTATTATTATTATTATATTTACTATTATCTTAATTATTAGTGTATGCCCAAAAAAAAAAAATCTATTATAACTGTAATAATAACAATAATAATTAATAAGTTAAGTATAATAATATGATGTAGTGGATAATATTGTTTATTAGTATTTATTATTTTGTAATTATTAATCAATCATTATTATTTGTGTCACTGGTAGGTATAATTGCAAAAATAGTATTATAACAGTAATAATTTACAGTTAATAACGATTAACTAATTAAGATTAATGATAAAAATAATTATTATTATAACAAATCGTATTATGTTATTATTTATTGTTATTTACTTTTTTATTATTGTTTGGTTATTAGTATTTATTGCAAAAAAAATAATACTATTTACTCCAATAATTGCAATAATAATGATAACAATGCAAGAATGATGATATAATGCAATAATGATGATAATTGTGGATGATAATGATGATAATGATGATAAATGGATGAGATTAACGATAATAAATGATGAAATTCATGATTTAATTTAATGATGATACAATAACCAGGAATTGGGTCCATATATAATATAAACAAAGGTATAAGGAAAAAAACATCCCCAAAAGTCGAAAAAAAGGCGGCAAATCTAAGCGAAAAATATGCCTTTTGGAAGAATATACTCCCAAAATGACGTTTTTTTCGATTTTCTTTGGTGATTTCGGGCAATTATTAGGGTAATAATGATAAAAATTACCGAATTGTATTAATTTTCATAAACAAATTAAATGGATGGTAAATAAAAGTGAGAATAAAGGAGAATTTGATAAACATTTTGACTAATTATTATATTATTATATTATATAGGATTTATTATGAAATTATTATTATTATTTATTATTATTTATTTTATTATTTGATTATTATATTATTATTACTATTATCTAATTATAGTATTATTGCAAAAAAATATATTAAAAACTGTAATAATAACAATAATAATTTAATAAGTATTAAGTATATAATTAATGATGCTTAGTGGTTATTAATATTTGGATTAGTATTATGTCTTGTAAAATTATTTATCATCATTATTATTTGTACCTGGTAGTAATAATTGCAAAAAATAAATATAGAACAGTAATTAATTACCAGTAAAATAAAAACCGATACTAATTAAGATAATGCTTCTAAAATAATTATTATAAAATCGTGATTATTGTTTTATTATTGTTATTACATAGTATTGTTGTGGTTATTATATTATTGCAAAAAATATATACTATAAACTCCAATAAATTGCAATAATAATGATAACAATGCAATAATGATGATAATAATTGCAATAATGATGATAATGATGATTGATAATTGATGATAATGAGATAATGATGATGATAACGAAATAATGTGATAATCCATGATAAAATAATGATGATAATACAGGAATTGTGTCCCATATATAATATAAAAAAAGGGTATAAGGAAAAAAAAACCATCCCAAAAAGTTCGAAAAAAAGCGGCAAAAATCTAGCGAAAAAATATTAGGCCTTTTGAGAGTAATACTCCAAAATGGACGTTTTTTCGGATTTCTTTGGTGATTTTTTCGGCAAATTTTAGGGTTAATAATGATAATAATTACCAGAATTGTATTAATCATACATAATGATGGTAAATGAGAATAAAGAGAATTTGATAACATTTGAATATTATTAATTTATTATTATTATTATATTATATTATTATTATATTATATTATTATTATTATTATATTATTATTATTATTATTATTATTATTATTATTACTATTATCTAATTATTAGTATTATTGCCAAAAAAATCTATTATAACTGTAATAATAACAATAATAATATAAGTATAAGTATAATAATAATGATGCTTGGTTATAATATTGTTATTAGTTTTTATTGTAATTATTTCATCATTATTATTTACTGGTAGTATAATTGAAAAATAATATTATACAGTAATAATTACAGTAATAACGATACTAATTAAGATAATATATAAATAATTATTATAAAATTTATTATTTTTATTATTTTTTTATGTTATTATATTGTTATTATATTATTGCAAAAATAAATATAACTCCAATAATTGCAATAATAATGATAACAATTGCAATAATGATGATAATAATTGAATAATGATGATAATGATGATGATAATGATGATAATGATGAATAATGATGAATCGATAATAATGATGATAATACATGAAATATGATAATAAAAAATGGTCCAATATAAAAAAAAATAACAAAAAACAAAAAGCGCAAAATCTACGAAATATACCCTTTGAGAATATACTTTAAAATGAAGTTTTTTCTTTTTTTGGTGATTTCGGCAATTAAGGGTAATAATGATAATAATTCCAGAATTGATTAATCATAAAATAATGATGGTAAAGTGAAATAAAAGAATTTGATAACATTTGAAATTATTATTATATTATTATTATTATTATTATTATTATTATTATTATTTTATTATTATTATTATTATTATATTATTTTATTATTATATTATTCAATTATTATATATTAATTAAAATAATATATATATGATAATAATATATAATGAATAATAAATATATAATAATATGTATATAATATATATTTGTATGGTATATTTTGAAATTAATATTATTATTGTAATAATTATATAATTATATTATATAATAAGAAAAATAATATTAAACATAATATTAATAATATTATTATATTAATTATTTTTATAGTTATTATATTATTATTTATTTTATTAGTATTATTCAAAATATATATGTATATCAATAATTGCAAAAAATAAACAATCCAAAAATTTGATAAAATGATAATATTGCAATAT
>NW_023662729.1:0-15778 GCF_015228065.2 Penaeus monodon | reverse complement strand
GGGTTTTAATACAAATATAGATGGTTTATGTTCGAAGGTACTAGAACTAGATGAAATTATTGACATATTAAACCAAGGTAATATGCATCACTGAATCCAACTGAACCCCTCCGTAGACGATGTGACATTGGGAAAAAATAGAATGGAGGAGGAGGGGGGAGGAGTAATATTAACAAGGAAAGGGATTATTATAAAGGAGATAAAGATCAGCAGATCCCTTAGTAGAACTAAAGCAGTTGAGGTAGAAAACAACGGACTAAATATAAACAATAACCAGTGAACATCCACCTCATACATCGGTGTGGTCACAAGAAAATTACCAAAAACTAATTCAAGAAACGCTAAAGAGCCTGGAAGAAGAGCTGCAACTTCCGAACTAATGCAAAAGAAATTCTTGGAACAGGGGATTTTAAATTGACTGGGAAAGTTTCAATCCCAGAGCTCAGCCAGATTCGGGGAATCCAGAATTACTAGAAGTCATAAATTAATTTTGTCTCCTCCAGAATGTAACAGATCATACCAGGATAATGTTTACTTTTTTCATAAATGATTTTGAGTCAAACATAAGCCCAGGTAGTTTTTTTTTTGGATATGTTTGCAGACGACGCAAAATTGCAAAAAAAGGGGATAATAGACGATGTCTCCTGCCAATGCCCCCAAAGTGGAAATCAGAACTTATTTGGAGCTGTACATGGAAAATGGAATTTAACCCCCAATAAATGCCATGTAGTCAGGTTCGAAGAAAGTAAAAATAGTAAAAAGGTCATCATAAGACCTAGCCCATGATATGGTCCCACGGGTATGGATCCACACTTAAAAAATATAGATAAATTAAAAAGATTTCAAGCACAGCCAAAGAGGGGCACCTACTCTAAGAATATGAGCTACAACAGAAAACAGGTCTTACTACTTTGGAAGAAAGAAGAAAAAGGGGTGACATGATAATGATGTTCAAATATATTACAGGAAGGTTGAAGTTAGACAAAGATGACTTTAATTTTGAACACAAGAAGGACAAGAGGACACACACAAAAAAAAGGCAAAAAGAGGCGAGAAAGATGTCAAGAAATTCCCAGATTCCCAAAGAGAACTGCCAAAAATATGTATCTGTTTAAAAAGTCATATGACAGTCAAAATATTTTTAGTTATTCTCCCGTACTGAAACAACTAGGTAAGAAAACACATACACGTGCACGCAACGGCACACACATACACACACACACACAGGTTATATATATATATATTATATATATATATATATATATATATGTATATATAATATATATATATATATATATTTTATATATATACATAATCAAAGATAAATGGATATGCTGGGGGGAGGGGTGTTGTCCCTCCCACCCAGCAAGTAAGGCGGACTGTGGGTCCCGCTGGGAGGGCAAATGTAGGGGCGCAGGTTGGAACGAGAGTTACTCGTCACTATGAAGCTTGTGGGGCAAAGCCCTTGGGAACCCCACAGGCGGATGGGCGATCCCACAGCCCGCCGACCCCCTTTTTTTGGGGGCTGTGTTGGCAGGGGCGGCAGTTTGGCATGCACCCGGAGTGACCCCCCGAGGCTTAACCTCAGGCATGTTTTCTGGGTAGGCACTTGAAACATCCTGTCCTTGCGGCAGGATGAGCGGTTACCTCTACTATCGCGGGCATGTTTCAGTGTGGTGGCTACACCTACTACTGGTTTGGGGCCGCAGCAATGGTCACCACCTCCAGTGTAGCCATAGCCATCTCCAGCCGATTTCCCACCCTCGGTAGTTGAGGTGCACCGGTATACTGTATATGCCCCAAACCGATGTATATAAAATTGATGTGAAAAGGGCGTTCTAACGCCAAACTCACATCTGTGGCAGACATTGCCCCCGGCGAGATATTCGCATTATTCTGGGTGACTTCAATGCAGTATCCGTGTGACCGAGCTGGCTTTGAGATGTCTGTCGGCCCCCATGGCTCGGGAGCTGATCCCAGCAGCGAGAATAGCCTCCTTCTCCGGGACTTTGCTAGGCCCCAGAAAATGAGGATCCTGGCTCCTGGTACCAGCGCTCCAACCCGCATCACTGGACTTGGTACAGCGATATGGTACAGGGGCCAAGAAAGATCGACCACATTCTTGTTAGCATGTGATGGAGGATCCTCCAGAACTGCAGGGTTTACCAGAGTGCCGAGTCCACTGGTGTACGCCCCGAGGGAAAGGCAGAATTCCATCTCCCTGGAGACATTAGAGGCCACTGAAGCGTGTCGCAAGGTTTGGCTGAAGGGGAATCAAGTCTTGCCTCTTTTAATGGTGCGTAGGGCTCGGACACTGCTGAGAAGGGACAAGAAACATTTTCATCAGGAATCTTGCTGAGGAGGTTGAAGGCCATTTCATGGAAAATTACCTTCGCCCTGCCTATCAAGCCCTGAGAAAACTGAACTCTAAGCCCTCCTCACAGATGGATCATCTCAGATCATGTTGGGGGTTTCGTGAACATTGGGCTGAGTATTTTGAACAGCTGTACCAGGTAGACCCCCCCAACAGTTAGCTTGGATGCAAGCGATGTCTCAGCGCCTGTGCCGACCCACCCATCAGCGAGGGAACCTCCTACCCTAGCAGAGGTTAGGATGGCAATTTCAAACTGAAGAGTGGAAAGCTGCAGGCATATGTGATATCGCTGCTGAACTGCTAAAAGGGTGGTGGTGAACCTATGGCTCAGGGCCGCATACAGTCCTGACTGCCATCTGGCAGTCTGGTACCATTTCCCCCTGACCTGCTGAGGGGCGTGGTCATCCCTCTCTGGAAGGGGGAAAGGGGATCGTTGGGATTGTAGCAACTACCGTGGCATTACACTGCTCAGTATACCAGGCAAGGTTCTCGCCCACATTCTTCTGAAACGGATCTGCAACAACCTACTAAGGGATCAGAGACTGGAGCAGTCTGTATTTACTCCTGGCAATTCCACAATAGACCGTATACTAGTGCTTCGAGTAATTGTGGAACGCCGTTGTGAGTTTGGGGCGCGGGTTGCTTGCAACCTACATCAACCTCAAGAAAGGGGTTTTGACTCTGGGGAAAATTTCCCACTCAGATTATTGGCCTAATAGCAAGCCTTTATACTGGTACTGAAACCCTGTAAAGTATGGTGGGGGTCTGTCGATCTTCTTCCCCGTTAATCCAGGGGTGAGGCGAGGCTGTGTCCTTGCACCAACACTTTTTTAACACCTGTATGGATTGGATAAATACTAGCCAAAATCAGTGTGGAGCAACACTAGCAATATCAAGGTCTCAGACCTTGACTTTGCCGACGATGTTCCCATCCTATCTGAGTCCTTGGAGTCACTGGTGGCGGCTCTTGATGCATTTAGCAATGAGGCGAAGCCCTTAGGCCTAGAGAAACTCCTGGACCAAGACCAAGATTCAGGACTTTTTGGGGCCTGTTAGGGGAACCCGTTCAGTCGATCCAGGCTTGCGGGGAGGATGTTGAAGTTACAGAAAGTTTTACAAACCTTGGTAGCGAGTCCATATCTCTGGGTTGTCAGACCAAGAAGTCAGTAGACAGATTGGTCTGGCAACAGGAGCCATGAACTCGATCAACAAAAGCGTTTTGAGATGTCGGTACCTATACAGAAGGACCAAGCTGCATGTCCTTCAAGGCCTTGATTTCTGCCAGTTTTGCTCTATGGAAGTGAAACCTGGACGTTATCCAGTGTCTTGGAGTCACCCTTGATGCCTTTTGTAACAAGTCCCTTCGCCGGGTCATGGGTTACAGTTGGCAGGACCACATGTCCAACCGGCAGTTTAAAAACCCTGAGACTAGCATGGGGCCTATTACTTGCATAATCCGGGATCGCCAAATCCGGCTTTATGGCCACCTAACTCGTCTCCCTGTGGATGACCCTGCCCATCAGGTTGTCTCTCTGGGGAGATAATCCTGGGGGAGGAGACCTGTGGGACGTCTTAGGAGATCATGGTGGGCAGCTCGACGAGACCTGTCGCGAGGAATTATAGATGGGCCGTGGGCCTGCCTGGAGACTCGCCTCGGGGATCCTCGTGGCTGGAAGCGAAGGGTGGATGCGGCCATGCGCCCCCGTCGGCTTAGCCCCTTGATGATGATGATGATACATATATATACATATATATTATTATATTTTATATATATAATATATATATATATAAATATTATATATATATATATTATATATATATATATATTAATATATACATACATAATATATATAAATATATATATATATATATATATATTAAAATATATATATATATATATTTTATATTATATATATATAATATATAAAAGTACGCAATGACTTAGATAACAGAAAACGGGTAGGGGACCCCTATCGTAATTTAAGAATACCAAACATTCCTTCTCTTTTGAAATAAATGCTTTACAGTACCGCAAAATAAAACTGAGGTAAGCTGAAAAGCTCATACAATCATAACTCCCAAATAAACATCAGTATTTTGTCCAAATATATCATACTCTTAGCATACGATTCCTTTCCATTTGAAATACTGTACATACAGATTACAAAATAAAAATCGAATTACAACATTTTCTTTCAGTTTTTTAACTGCTAATCTATTACTAAATTGGCCTTAAAACATACTTTGGCTCTTGATCACTTACATTACCACTTATTTGGCTTTCACATTGCGTTATTGCTTACAGCAGTGCCATTTCTTTCTATACTTCTTTCTTATTCGTGACACTAGGTAGTTGTCCCGTCGAATTCATCTGTAAATGCACTCTATTTCTTCTCAATACTCCTCCATTTATCTGAACCTCATACTTTTCATCTAATTTTCTGTTTACAGTACCTCTTTTCCGACCTTATCACCTAATACTGTTGGTTCAACACGCACATTGGCTTCTTGCAATGGTTTAAGATAATTTGCATTTTTGTTATAATAATAACCCACTTTTCAAGTTCTTTGCCTTTTTTCTTTTTATTATGGATTTCAACTTGAATTCCTTGTGGGATCAAAAGTTTATGAGGCATAGGCATTAGTGTTCTGGTTCTTCTTCCCGAACTACTTCCCGAGCTGGTCTAAGATTCAGATACTCAGATGGGTATTTCTATGATCTAATATAGCTAAATAAGGATCTTTACCACAATCCATGGCTTTTCTGATCAATTTTTGGCTGTTTTAAACTGTTGATTCTGCCATACCATTTGACTCTGGATAATTTGGCTACTTGTTTGATGCTTAAAAACAAAAATTCTAGAAAAACCCTTAAATTCGTCACATCAACTGTGGTCCCGTATTTTACGACAATTAAAGGGGATCCTTTGAAAAAATGACTTTCAACGTTCAAATTTACTGAATTAGTGAGTTTTTCCAGACTAAAATCCCCAAAAAAACCTTAAATAATCAAGAAAATTTTTTAATTTTAAATTCAATGAACACTCCAACCTTTACCATGGCCTATCACTTACCAGGATCTCAATTTTCTTTACTTTGAAAATTTATATATTTGTTACATTTTCACTTGGGAACAAACTGTTTGATTTTGCTTTCTTTCCCTACCATAAACACATTCTCTAACACTTTAAGCATCCTTCAGCTTTATTTTTGTGATGAATATTGGGATTTTTAGGTCGAAATTCAAAGGGTTAACCACAAACCCACACACACCACACCCCACACACACCCACACCCCCAACACACACCCACAACACACACACACACAAAATACAAACTGCACAACACACCACACACACACACACCCCACCACACACACCACACCACCACAACACCAACACACACACACCACACACACACACAACACACAACACATTTTCTTTTCGGAAAACACTCAGAAAAACACCCATGGGCCCCTGCCTTGGATCACGGGCCGCATAAAAATCCCCCATTCAACAAAAATCAACCCTTCCCACTCGCAAAACATCACCGCCTACAAACACCCGCAATACAGTCATCAGGGAAAAAAAAACACCAAAGAAAACCTTTACCACAACAAACTACAACCCTCAGCCCCCCCAAGGGTACAAAAATTTCGGGGGGGCTTGCGGCCCTTCCCAAAATGGGCCGTGCACTTTTCCATGCACCAGAAACCCTTTCCCCCAGTGAAGCAGCAGAGGCTCTCAATGCCCATTTCGCCTCAATTTGTCAGCACTACCCCCCCTGACACCACCCGCCTCCAGCCTACCTCCCGGCCTGTCACTTGCTCCCACATCAGTCAGCCCCAGGTTTTTAGAAGCGGGGGAAAAATCGCGTCAAGAAGCCACCTTTTCCCTTGCCCTCCCAATGCCCTCATCAAGGGTTGAAATGGAACTTGCCACTCCTCTTACTTCCCTTTATAAACCCCTCATTTGCAACAGTCTAAGTGCCCATCACAAGGAAACCGCATTTGTTCCGCCATCAAAACCCCCAACCCCCCGCCTCATTCGGCGAACTAACCATCGCCATTATTTTCCGTTGCCCACCCTGCTGGTGAAATCTTTGCGCCGACGGGGGCTTACCAGCCCTCGCCCCAGCATTGACACTGGGCAGTTGGCAATGCCTCCTCTTCCCCCAAACACTGCCTCGTCGCTTCCTCCTTCGCCCCGCCCACCCGACAAGCGAAATCCTCCTCACCAGCATCTTCATGATTTCAAGAAAGTTTACGACCTGGTGGACCCACTAGGGTCATCTAAAAACCAGCAGTTTCCCAGGACTCAGGGAGTCCCTCCCCCCCTGGCTGGCAGACTTTCTCCCAAAAGGGCAACAGCCGTGTGCGTCGGGTCAAGTCTCCACCCTTCTGCCACTCACGGGCGGAGTCCCCCAGGGGATAGAAGGGGCCCCCCATGTTTCCCTATCATGTTTAAACGATGCTCTCCTCGATACCGAGCTCGTTGGAAAAATACGGGGAGACTCGACCATCCCCCGCCTTTGATAGTTCCTGCCCGACCACTCCCCCATCCAACCCCCTCAAAACCTCCTGTTCTGGACCACCGCAAATCACTCATATCAAACGCCAGAATTTAGTTGTGTGCTTTTAACTTCTCCACCAACCCCGCCCATCCTCACCTGGGCAAAATCCGCTGACGTAGTCCGTTCCACCAAACTGCCGGGGTCACCATCGCGATAAGTCTCCTGGACGCCGCAGTCAGAGACATCGTGAGGTCTGCCTGTAAGGCTTTACAGCTGCGTCGCCTCAAATCCCTTGGGGTTCCACCCCAAAAACTTCAGAAAAACTACAGGCTTTATCCTGCCTAAATTGACCCGCCTCCCCCCCCCCGGTCCCCCCCCTCACCGCCACCCAGCTGCACATTGAGAGGATGCAGAAAAGGGGACCAAAATCATTTTCGGCCCTGTCTAACCAAACTATGACAGCGCCCTGGCTGCCTAGGCCCACCTCCCTCGCCGCTCATACTCAACCTCACTGCGCAGTTTGGTCTAAAAATTTCTGTCCATCCACGCCACCGGACCTGCTGCCCCCCGACGCGCCGCCCCCTCGCCGGGGGCCCCCGCGCCGCCAACAAAATGGCGCCCATCAGGGCCCGCACTGACCGATACCACCCGGGCACAGTACCCCTCTAGTCCGACTCTAACAACACTATCCATATTTTCTTGTCCAATCCTAGCTCCCCTGATTTTTACTTTGGGTTTTGTTTTTTGTTTATTTTGTTGTTTTTGTTGTTAGTTTTTCTTTTTTATTTTGGATGAGAATATAGTTTGCCCCTCTATCTGCATTTCTATGTATATTTTCAGCTTCTGGTGCTAAAAATCAATAAACCGATTATTTTATTATTATTTTCATTATTATTACACAACACAACACACCAACACACACACACACACACACACAAAAACACCACACACACCACACACACAACACCCCAATATATATATATAAATTTTATATATATTTTTATAAATTATATTTAATAGAGAGAGAGAAGAGAGAGAGAGAGAGAGGAGAGGAGGAATATATATATATATATATATATAATATATTATATATATATTATAATTTTATTATGTATATGTATTATATTAAAATTATTAAAATTTTATAATATTATAATATTTATATTATACATTAAAGGAAGACACACACACCCACACACCACCACACCGTGTTGATCGTGTGTGGGTGAATATATTTATATAATTTAATATATATATAATAATAATATATAAAATATTATATATATAAATTTATAATATATTTATTATTATATATTTAAATATAAATGGAAAAAACACCCCCACACACACCCCACACCCAAAAACACCCCACACCACACCCCCACACACACACACACCCACACACACCAACAACCACACCACACCCACACCCCTACCCCACACACCACATACATACATACACATATATAATTATTATATTATATATATTTATGTATTTATTTTTTTATGTGTGTGTTTGTTTTTGGTTGTTTTTTTTTTTTTTTTGTTTTTTTGTTGGTTTTGGTGTTGGTTTATTATTTTTATAAATATATATAATTTATATATTTTTATATATATTATTAATTATATTATATTTATATATAATATTAAAATAATATTAAAATATATATATATAATTATTAAAAAAATAAAATTTTTTTTTTTTTTTTCCATATTTATATTAATATATATATTATTATATAATTATATATATATATTATATTATATATAAAATAAAATAACATAATTATATTATATAAATATATAATATTTATAATTAAATATTCTCTCCTCTCTCTCTTCCTCTCCTTCTCCTCTCTCTCTATATATATATATATAATATATATTATTATAATTTTATATAATATGTGTGTGTGGTGTGTGTGTGTGTGGTGTGGGGGTGGTGTGTGTTTGGTGTGTTGTGTGTGTGTGTGTGTGTGGTGTAAAAATAATGATAAAATAATAAAATAATCGGTTTATTGTTTTTTATGCAGCCAAAGCTGAAAAATACATAGAAATGCAGATAAGAGACAAAACTATATATCATCATCACACATAACAAAGTAAACTAACAACAATAACAAAAAAAATAAACAGAAAAACAAAAGCCAATAAAAATCAGTGACTAATTGGACAAGTAAATAGGGGACTAGTTTTCTTTGATGGGGGGGACTAGAGGGGGTACTGTGCCCGGTGGTATCGGTCATGGGGCCCTGATGGGCCCCATTTTTTTGGCGGGCGCAGGGCCCGGGAGGCGGCGGCGCGTGGGGGCAGCAGGTCACGGTGGCTGGATGGCAAGCAATTTTAGACCAAACTGCTGCATGGGGTTTTGATAGTGGCGGGAGGGGGTAGGCCTGGGCAGCCGGGCGCGTCATAGCTGGTTAGACAGGGCCGAAAAATGACGGGCTCCCCTTTTCTGCACCCCTCTCAAGTTTAGCAGCGGGGTGGCGGTAGGGGGGGGACCAGGCGGGGGGGGCGTATCTTTTTGGCAGGTGAATAGCCCTGTAATTTTCTGAAGCTTTGGATGGAACCCCAAGGGGACTTGAGGCGACGCAGCATTGAAGCCTGACGAGGGGGACCTCACGATTTTCCCTGAGTGCTGCGTCCAAAAGGGTTTCCGATGGTGACCCCGGGCAGCTTGGTGGGGAACGGACTACGTCGAGGATGTTTGTCCAGCGTGAGGTGGGGGGGTTTGGTGGAGAAGTTGAACTGCATCAAAAAACTGATTTCGGCGATTGATATGACTGATTGCGGGGGCCCAGAACAGGAGGTTGTCGAGGGTGGTTGGTTTTGCGAGTGTCGGGCGGGAACTACAATGGCGGCGGCGATGTGGTCATCCACGTTTTTCCCAAACGATGTGGGTATCGAGGAAGCATCTTTAATCATGACTAAAAAGCTGGGGGGGCCCATTTAGCCCCCCCGGGGGGGGGGACTCCGCACGTGAGGGCAGAGGGGGAGACTTGACCGCACGCACCGGTTTTTGCCTGTTGGAGAGAAAGTCTGCCCGCCAGGGATGAGGGGACTCCCTGTGTCCCTGGAAGCTGCTGGTTTTGAGAGCCATAGGTGGCCACCAGGTCTAAACTTTTTTGAAATCTAAAGAGCTGGTGAGGAGGATTGCGCTTGTCGAGGTGGGCGTGGGACGAAGTAGGAAGCGACGAGGCAGTGTGTGGTGGAAGAGGGGCATGTTGCCGAATGCCGGGGGTGTCATGCTGGGCGCGAGGGGCCTGGTAAGCCAGTCGGCGACAAAGTTCAACAGCAGGCTGGGCAACGGAGTAATGGGAGGCGTAGTTCGCCGAATGAGGCGGGGCTGGGGGTTTTTCCCCTGGCGGTAACAAATGCGGGTCTTCCATTTTGTGGGCATTAGCTGTTTTCAATGAGGCGTTTAAAGGAATAAGAGGAGGGCAAATTCCCTTTCGAATCCTTGATGAGGCGCATTGGGAGGTCAAGGGAAGTGGGGCTTCTTCGCGGATTTTTTCCCAGCTTCTAAAGCACCCGGACTGATGACTGTGGGGGCAAGTGAGCAGGGCCGGCAGGTAGGCGGGAGGCGGGGGGTGTCCAGGGGGGTAGCTTGGGCCCCGACAAATTAGGGGAAATGGTCATGAGAGCCTCTGCTGCTTCATGGGGGTAAGGTTTTTGTGCATGGAAAACTGACGGCCCCTTTGCAAGGCCGCAAAAGCTCCCAACTTTTCCGTACCATTTTGGGTGGGCTGCAGGGTTGTATTTGTTTGTGGTGAAGGTTTTTTTGGCTTTTTTATTTCCCTGATGACGTATTGCGGAGGATTTTTTGGCGGTGAGTTTTGCGAGTGGAAGGCTTGATTTTTCTGTTTGGGGGCATTTTTTATGCGGCCCCTGATCCAAGGCAGGCCGATGGGTGTGTATGGTGACTTTTCCGAAAAGAAGTGGTGTGTGTGTGTGTTGGTTGTGTTGGTGTGTGTGTGTTGTGTGTGTGTGTGTGGGTGTGGTGTGTTGTTTGTCGGTGTGGTGGTGTGGTGTTGTGCATGTTTATGGTTTTGGGGGTGGGTTGTGTGTGGTGTTTGTGGTGTGTGGTGTTTTTGTTGTGTTGTGTGTGTTGTGTGTGTTTTGGGTTTTACCCTTTGAATTTCGACTAAATCAGCCTTATTCATCACAATAAGATGCTGAAGGATCTTGCGTGTTAGAGAAAGTGTTTATTGGCTAGGAAGAATGCTAAGATCAAACAGTTTGATCCCCAATGTGAAACTGTAACAAATATACTAATTCTCAATGTAAAGAAACTCTGATGACTCCTAGGATAAGTGATAGGCCATGGGATAAGGTTGGAGTAGATTCATTTGAATTCAATAATTATAATTTTCTTGATTATTTAAGTGATTTTTGGGAGATTGATAGTCTGGAAAAAGCATCAGCTAATTCAGTAATTAGAACGTTGAAAGCTCATTTTGCAAGGTATCCTTCAATTGTCGTAAGTGACGATGGACCACAGTTCAGATGTGACGAATTTAAGGATTTTGCTAGAATTTATGATTTTAAGCATCAAACAAGTAGCCCACATTATCCAGAGTCAAATGGTATGGCAGAATCAACAGTTAAAACAGCCAAAAATTGATCAGAAAAGCCATGGATTGTGGTAAAGATCCTTATTTAGCTATATTAGATCATAGAAATACCATCTGAGTATCTGAATCTTAGACCAGCTCGGGAAGTAGTTCGGGAAGAAGAACCAGAACACTAATGCCTATGCCTCATAAACTTTTGATCCCACAAGGAATTCAAGTTGAAATCCATAATAAAAAGAAAAAGGCAAAGAATTTGAAAAGTGCTTATTATTATAACAAAAATGCAAATTATCTTAAACCATTGCAAGAAGCCAATGTGCGTGTTGAACCAACAGTATTAGGTGATAAGGTCTGGAAAAGAGGTACTGTAAACAGAAAATTAGATGAAAAGTATGAGGTTCAGATAAATGGAGGAGTATTGAGAAGAAATAGAGTGCATTTACAGATGAATTCAGACAGACAACTACCTAGTGTCACCGAATAAGAAAGAAGTATAGAAAGAAATGGCACTGCTGTAAGCAATAACACGCAATGTGAAAGCCAAATAAGTGGTAATGTAAGTGATCAAGAGCCAAAGTATGATTTAAGGCCAAGTAGTAATAGATTAGCAGTGAAACTGAAAGAAAATGTTGTAATTCGAGTTTTATTTTGTAATCTGTATGTACAGTACTTTCAAATGGAAAGGAATCGTATGCTAAGAGTATGATATATTTGGACAAAATACTGATGTTTATTTTGGGAGTTATGATTGTATGAGCTATTTCAGCTTACCTCAGATTTATTTTGCGGTACTGTAAAGCATTTATTTTCAAAAGAGAAGGAATGTTCTGGTATTCTTAAATTACGATAGTGTACCCTACCCGTTTTCTGTTATCTAAGTCATTGCTGTACATATATATATATATATATAATAATATATATATATATATATATATATATATATATATATATATATATAGATTAATTTATATATATATATATATATATATTTATAATATATATGTATGTATATATTAATATATATATATATATATATATATATATATATATGTATATATATGTATCATCATCATCATCAAGGGGCTAACGCCGACGGGGGCGCAGGGCCGCATCCACCCTTCGCTTCCAGCCACGAGGATCCCTCGAGGCGAGTCCCCAGGCAGGCCCACGGCCCATCTATAATTCCTCGCGACAGGTCTCGTCGAGCTGCCCAAGCCATGATCTCCTAAGACGTCCCACAGGTCTCCTCCACCCGGGATTTCTCGCAGAGAGACAACCTGATGGGCAGGGTCATCCACAGGGAGACGAGCTGGGTGGCCATAAAGCCGGAGTTGGCGATCCCGGATTATGCAAGTAATAGGCCCCATGCTAGTCTCACTTTAACTCCCGGGTTTTGGACATGTGGTCCTGCCAACTGTACCCCATGACCGGCAAAGGGGACTTGTTACAAAAGGCATCAAGGCGTGACTCCAAGACACTGGAACGTCCAGGTTTCACTTCCATAGAGCAAAACTGGCAGTATCAAGGCCTTGAAGACATGCAGCTTTGTCCTTCTGTATAGGTACCGACATCTCAAACGCTTTGTTGATCGATTCATGGCTCCTGTTGCCAGACCAATCTGTCTACTTACTCTTGGTCTGACAACCCAGAGATATGACTACGCTACCAAGGTTTGTAAAACTTTCTGTAACTTAACATCCTCGCCGCAAGCATGGATCGACTGAACGGGTTCCCCTAACAGGCCCCCAAAAAGTCGTGATTGTTGGTCTTGGTCCAGGAGATCTCTAGGCCTAAGGGCTTCGCCTCATTGCTAAATGCATAAAGAGCCGCCACCAGTGACTCCAAGGACTCAGATAGGATGGGAACATCGTCGGCAAAGTCAAGGTTTTGAGACCTTGATATTGCTAGTGTTGCTCCACACTGACTTTTGGCTAGTATTTATCCAATCCATACAGGTGTTGAAAAGTGTTGGTGAAAGGACACAGCCTCGCCTCACCCCTGGATTAACAGGGAAGAAGATCGACAGACCCCCACCATACTTTACAGGGCTTTCAGTACCAGTATAAAGGCTTGCTATTAGGCAATAATCTGAGTCGAATCCCAGAGTCAAACACCTTCTTGAGGTTGATGTAGGTTGCAAGCAACCCACGACCAAACTCACAACGGCGTTCCACAATTACTCAAAGCACTAGTATACGGTCTATTGTGGACTTGCCAGGAGTAAATACAGACTGCTCCTGTCTCTGATGCCTTAGTAGGTTGTTGCAGATCCGTTTCAGAAGAATTGGGCGAGAACCTGCCTGGTATACTGAGCAGTGTAATGCCCGGTAGTTGCTACAATCCCAACGATCCCCTTTCCCCTTCCAGGGAGGGATGACCCACGCCCCTCAGCGGGTCGGGGGGAATGGTACCAGACTGCCAGATGGCAGTCAGGACTGTATGCAGGCCCTGAGCCATAGGTTCACCACCAGCCTTTAGCAGTTCAGCAGCGATATCACATATGCCTGCAGCTTTCCCACTCTTCAGTTTGGAAATTGCCATCCTAACCTCTGCTAGGGTAGGAGGTTCCTCGCTGATGGGTGGGTCTGGCACAGGCGCTGAGACATCGCTTGCATCCAAGCTAACTGTTGAGGGGCTACCTGGACAGCTGTTCAAAAAACTCAGCCCAATGTTCACGAACCCAACATGATCTGAGATGATCCATCTGTGAGGAGGGCTTAGAGTTCAGTTTTCTCAGGGCTTGATAGGCAGGGCGAAGGTAATTTTCCATGAAATGGCCTTCAAACCCCCTCAGCAAGATTCCTGATGAAATGTTTCTTGTCCCTTCTCAGCAGTGTCCGAGCCCTACGCACCATTAAAAGAGGCAAGACTTGATTCCCATTCAGCCAAACCTTGCGACACGCTTCAGTGGCCTCTAATGTCTCCAGGGAGATGGAATTCTGCCTTGCCCTCGGGCGTACACCGTGGACTCGGCACTCTGGTAAACCCGCAGTTCTGGAGGATCCTCCATCACATGCTAACAAGAATGTGGTCGATCTTTTTTGGGCCCCTGTACCCATATCGCTGTACCAAGTCCAGTGATGCGGGTTGGAGCGCTGGTACCAGGAGCCAGAGATCCCCATTTTCTGGGACCTAGCAAAGTCCCGGAGAAGGGGGCTATTCTCGCTGCTGGGATCAGTCCCGAGCCATGGGGGCCGACAGACATCTCAAAGCCACTCGGTCACAGCCGGGTACTGCCTTGAAGTCAAACCCCGAATAATGCGAATATCTCGCCGGGGGCAAAGTCTGCCACAGATGTGAGTTTGGCGTAGAACGCCTCTTTCACATCAATTTTTATATACTCGGTAGGGGCATATACAGTATACCGGTGTCACCTCAACTACCGAGGGCTGAAGTCGGCTGGAGATGGCTATGGCTACACCCTGGAGGTGGTGACCATTGCTGCGGCCAACCAGTAGTAGGTTTAGCCACCCACACTGATCATGCCCGCGATAGTAGAGGGAACCGCTCATCCTGCCGCAAAGGAAAAGGATGTTTCAAGTGCCTACCCAGAAAACATGCCCCGAGGTTAAGCCTCGGGTGGTCACTCCGGGTGCATGCCCATCTGCCGCCCTGCCAAACACAGCCCCAATAAAGGGGTCGGCAGCTGTGGATCGCCCATCCGCCTGTGGGGTTCCCAAGGGCTTTGCCCCACAAGCTCATAGTGACAGTAACTCTCGTTCCAACCTGCGCCCCTACATTTGCCCTCCCAGCGGGACCCACCCGCCTGCCTTACTTGCTGGGTGGGAGGACAACACCCCCCCCCCAAACATATCCATTTATCTTTGATTTATGTATATTTTATATATATATATATATATATATATATATATATACATATAATATATAATATATAATATAATATATATATATATATATTAACTGTGTTTTGTGTGTGTATGTGTGTGCGTGCGTGCACGTGTATTTGTTTTCTTACCTAGTTGTTTCAGTACGGGAGAATAACTAAACTATTTTGACTGTCATATACTTTTTAAAAAGATACTATTTTTGGCAGTTCTCTTTTTGGGGGAAACTGAATTTCTGACTTTTCTCGCCCCCTTTTTGCCTTTTTTTTTTGGGGTGTCCTCTTGTCCTTCTTGGTTCAAAAGTATAAAGTCATCTTTGTCTAACTTCAACCTTCCTGTAATATATTTGAACATCTTATCATGTCACCCCTTTTTCTTCTTTCTTCCAAAGTAGTAAGACACAATGTTTTCCTTTTTTGTTTTTTTTTTTGCTCACTGCCTTAGAGGTAGTGCCTTTTCTTTTAGCTGTAAAT
>NW_023662728.1:0-15778 GCF_015228065.2 Penaeus monodon | reverse complement strand
AAAATATAATTTTAAATATTATAATAAAAAAATAAAATATATATAAAATAATATAAAATTTAATGCATAAAATTTGCTAAAATTTTACTATACATGTTATATATGAACATAATATTTTATACTAATATAAAAATTATTATATATATAATATTTTGATAATATAAAAATTTATATATTATATATAATTATTATATATTATAATATAATATATATATATATATATATATCATAAGGCCGCGGTGGCCGAGTGGTTAGAGCTCGGACTCGAGACTGCACGACGGCAATCTAGTTCGAGGGTGATCCCCGGCCCGGCGAGTTTTTTCCCTTGGGCAAGAACTTCACTGATTGCCTACCTAGCCAGGGGGGAAAGCCACCCCAAGCAGTGGGGTCCCAAGCCGGAAAAAGAGAGAAAAATTTACCAAAGGTAACCCCGGCATCTCCGGGAAAGAAAATGGGGACCCTCCCACGTATCCCCCCAGAGCCACACATACACGCCACACGCACACACCACACCAAAAAACCACCACGCACAACGACGCACACCGTACACACACACACACACCCCCACACACACACACACCACACACACACACACACACACCACACACACACACACAAATAAAATAGGAGGGAGGGGGGGGGAGGGGGGGGGGGGGGGGGGGGGGGGGTGGGGGGGGGGGGGGGGGGGTGGGGGTGGGGGGGGGGGGGGGGTGGTGGGGGGGGGGGCGGGGGGGGGGGGGGTTTGGGGTGGGGGGGGGGGGAAAGGGCAAAGAGAGAGAAGATGAAGGAAGAAAGAGAAAATGAGAGAGGGGAAAAGAAGAAAATAAATTAGAAAGGAAAGGGAAAGGAGGGGAAGGGGAAGAGAAGAAAAGAAGAGAGAGAAGGGGAAAAGAGAAAAAGGAGAAGAAAAAGAGAGAGAGGAATAGAAGGAAGAGAGAGAAGGAGAAAAGGGAAAAAAGGAACAAAGAAAAGAGAGAGAAAGAGAGAAGAAGAGAGAAACAAAAGAGAGAGAAAAGGGGGAAAGAGGAAGAGAGAATTAAGGAAGGAGAGAGAAGAGAAAAAAAAATAAAAAAAAAAAGAAAAGGAAAAAGGAAGAAGAAAGGGAGAGAGGAAGGAAAGAAAGATAGAACAAAAAAAAAAAGAAGAAAAAAAAGAGAGAGATAAAAGATAGAAGAAAGAAATTAAAAAAGAGGGGGAGAGAAAAAAAAATAAAAAAAAAACAAGAAGAAAATAAAAATATAATATAAAAAGATATATAAATATAAAAATAAAAAAAAAGATAAATAGGCATAAAAAGGGGGGGGAGCGGTGTCTATATTAAATAATAAATAAATTAAAAAAATATAGAGTAAAGATAAAAAGAATGAAACACAAAAGCACACAGGGGTAGAAAATAAAAAAAAAAAAAAAAAAAAAAGAAAAAGAAATTAAAAAAAACACACAAAATAGCAAAAATAATAAAAAAGAAAAAAAAATAAAATAAATAAAAAAACAAAAAAAAAAAAAAGAAAAAAAAAAAATTTAAAAAAATAAAATATAAAATAAAATGGGGGGGTTTTTGGGTGTGTGTGTGGTGTGTGTTGTGTGTGGGGGGGTGGTGGGTGGGGGGGGGGGGGGGTGGGGGTTAGATAAGAAGAAAAAATTATAAAAAAAGAAAAAAAAATATATATATATTAATAAAATAAAATATAGAAACAATAAAAGTTTAAAAATTATATATAATAAAAAAAATAAAAATAAAGGATTTAAATTTAAATATATATAAAATTATATAATAATTTAAAATATATAATATATATATAATATATATATATTATAAATAAGAGGGTTTTAATAAATTTTGTATTTGTATGTTTTTAATTTTTAAAAATAATTATATATATAAATATAAATATATATATATTAATATAAATAATATTTTAAATTATTTTATATATTGGGTGTGTGTGTGTGTGGTGGGGTGTGTGTGTGTGTAGTGTGCGGTGTGTGTGTGGTGTGTGTGTGGTGTGGGTGAGTTGGGTGTGTGTGGTATTTACATATATATTTTAAAATATATATATTATATATATATATATATATATATATTATATATATATATATAATATATATATATAATTTTAAAAACCACCACAACAACACAACACACAAACGTATAATCATCATTAATCTATCTATCAATATGTATTATATATTTTAATATAAATATATTATATATATAAATATATTATATATATATTATAATATTAATAATATAGCAATACATTAGCATATATAATCTATTAATTTTATATATAAATATATATATATATATATATATATATAAATTAATAAATATAAAATATGCAATAATATGCAACACACAACACACACAACACACACCAAACACCACACAGCACCACACAACATATATATATATATATATAAAAAAATAAAAAAAATAAATATAAAAATAAAAAGGAAAACAAATAAAATTATATAATATAAAATAATATAAATAAATTATATATATATATAAAATAAGTATAAAATGAAGAGACACACACACCACACACAAACACACACACACACAACACAACAATAATAATATATATAAATATTATATATATTATATTATAATATATTAATAATATATATATATTTGTACAATTTTAATATATAAAAATAAAAATATTATAATTATATTTTATATATATTAATAAAAAGACTTATATAATTATAATATAAAATTAATTATATATTAAAATATATATAAAATATATAAATATAATTTTAATAATATATATATTAAAATATATAAATATAAAATATAATTATATAATATATATATATATAAAATTATTAATATATGAGGGAGTGTGTGTGTTTGTGTGTGTGTGTGTGTGTGTGTGTGGGGTGTGTGTGTGCATATATATATATATAATAAAATTATATTTTATTATTTTATATATATATATATTTTTATATAATATTTTATAATATATATATTTTATAATATAATATAATTATATATATATAATATAATATATATATATATACATATTATATTAAAAATAATATATATATATATATATTATATATATAAATTTGTAGCAATACATAGATAGGGGCGCGGGGCCGAGTGGTTAGAGCATGGTTTAAAGACTGGCACGACGGAATCTGAGTCGAGGGTTCGAGTCACTGCCGGGCGTTGTCCCTTGGGAAGGAATTCTTTTCGATTTTTTTTTTACCTAGCCTTTGGGTGGGCAACCCAGCCCAAGCAGTGGGGTCTCAACCCCGGGAAAAAAAAATAGAGAAAAGTTTCCCAAAAAAGGAAAACATGGCACTCTCCGTGGAAAGGAATGGGGACCCTACCACGTATCACTCCAAGATTATGACAATATAAAAACCCAAAATTTAAAGTATAAATTGCGACCAGGGCCCTCTAAAACAAAACCCTAACCTTGAAAAAAAATACATATGAATATTATATAAAATTAATATATATATATATATAATATATATATATATAATATATATATTATATATATATATATATATTTTTTCTTTTAACGGTGGGTTTTCATGTCGAGCCGCCGTGGTCACAGCATGATACTAATTGTAGTTTTAGTTGTGTGCTCTTGGAGTGAGTAGGGGTAGGGCCCGTTCCTTCCCGGAGATGCCCGGGGTTTTTCCTTTCTAGGGAATCATTCTCCTTTTTTCTCTGGGCTTGGGACCAGCACTGACTTGGGCTGGCTTTGGCCCCCAGTGGGTAGGAGGCAATCGAGGGGGAAGTTTCCCTTTCCCAGGGGGGCAACGCGCCGGCCGGTGACCGAACCCCCGAACTCAGATTGCCGTCGGACAGTTTTGAGTCCAATGCTCTAACCCTTCGGCCACCGCGGCCTTTGGCGATCTGGGGTTTCCCTGAAATTTTTTTTGGAATTTTGAGCGGTGGTTTTCATTGATTCCCCCCGGTTTTTTTTTTTTTTTTTTTTTTTTATAGAGTCACCATCCCTTTTTTACCCCGGGACTGCTGGGCTGGCTTGGCCCCCCAGGCTAGGAGGCAATCGAGGGAAGTTTCCTTTTCCCCAAAGGGAAACAACCGGCGGCGGGACTCGAACCCCCGAACTCAGATTGCCGTCGTGAAGTTTTTTAGTCGACGCTTAAGCATTTCGGCCACCGCGGCCCCCCTAATAAATTAATAGATTTAATAAAATATATATATAATATAAATATAGAAAAAAAAGTTTTTTAAAATAAATATAAAACACACCCCGGCCCCAAAAAAAAGGGAAAAAAAAAATAAAAAAAAAAAAAAAAAATAAAAAATAAAATAAAAAAAAGAAAAAAAAAAAAAAAAAAAAAAAAAGAAAAAAATTAAACAAAAAAAAAAAAAATTAACAAATAAAAATAAAAAAATATAAAATAATAATAAATTAAAAAATGTTAATATAAAAATAAATATAAATATAATATTTTATAAAATATATAAAAAATATAATAATAAAATTTTAAATTTATATATATTTTTTTTTTTTTTTGTGTGTGGGGGGGGGGGGGGTGGGTGGGGGGTGTGGGGGGGGTGTGGTGGGTGGGGGGGGGGGGGGGGGGGGGTGGGTGTGGGGGTGTGGGTTTTGGGGTGGTGGGGGGGGGGGGGGGGTAGTGGGGGGTGTGGGGTGGGGGGGTGTGTGTATGTAAATGCATAGATTTAAGTCAAAATATAATAAAAAAAATATAATATAATTAAATAAAAAATAAAATAAAACCACAACATATTATAGTTAAGTTATAAAAATAAATATATTTATATATATATAATTAAATTTTTTTTATAATATATAATATATATAATACATAATTATAATATATATATTATATAAATATATTAAAAATATATATATTATATATATATTATTATACACCCACACCACAAACACACCACACACACCCCCACCCCACCACACACCACAAACAACCCACACCACACACACCACAAACACAACACACACACGAAACATATATATGATAGAGTGTGTGTGTGTGTGTGTGTGTGTGTGTGTGTGTGTGTGTGTGTGTGTGTGTGTTGTGTGTGTGTGTGTGTGTGGTGTGGTGTGTGTATGTGTTGTACATAATATAATATAATATAATATATATATTTTTATAATAATATATTAAAATTTTATTAAAATTTTTAAAAATTTAAATATGTGTGTGTGGTGTGTGTGGTGTGTGGTTGTTGTGTGGTTGTGTGTGGTTGGTGTGTGTGTGTGTGGTGTGTGTGTGTGGTGGGGGTTTTTATGTTATATATAAATAGGGAATATATATTTATATATATAAAATATATAATATATATATATATATTTTATATATAAAAATTTTATTATTATCCATTTTAATAAAATTTTATAAAGGGCAAATCATGATAAAAAATTTTATTTATTTTTCGCGTTATTTTTAAAAAAAATTATCCGACCCTTTTTAATTTAAAACCCAAATTTACATCCCTTTTTTTTCCCCCAAAATAAAATCTGGCGAAAATGAAATTTTGACCAAAAAATTGAGTTTTTTTTTTTTAGATATTTTTCATATGAACTGATTGCTTTCGTCTCATATTTTTAAGAGCGGGTTCACCAGGATTCTTTAAATTACTGAAAATGATTTTGGAAAATTTTATCAAAAAGCTTTTTTAGAAAAGACATTGCTCTTTATTCGGCGAAAACAGAATATGCATTAATTAGTTCCCGGGCTCTATAAATAATGATGATTAAAAAGGCTTGGAAGCCCCCCCGGGCTCCCATTGGGGAATTCGGGGAATGCTCTTTACAAATTTTTTATAAAAATTTTGTGAAATTTTGAATATGATGGTTTACAATGATCACTAATAAATTTCCAATCTTATTTTTTTTTATTTAACCCAAATCCCCTTAATGTTTTTTTTGCTCATTTCTTTTGGGGCAAGCATTATCATTTTAGAAAACATCGTTATATAATATCTCCTTTTTATACTTTAACCTTTGAAATCCATCTTGATTTTTCCCGTTCATCTTTAATTTCCATCCCCCTTTATCAATCATCCCCATTATTACTGTCATAACCATTTACACAGCCTTAGCGATTCCCCACGGGATTATTGTAACACCACCAAGCTACGAAAGGGGGGGGCCCGCCAGCACCCAACCCAGGTCTTTTTTTTTTTAAAAAAGGGGTTTGGGAAAAATTTCCCCTTTAAAAAATACGAAACCTTTACTTTAAAATTTTCCTCTTGAAAATTTATTTTCCCAGTGTTTTGCCCATTGACGTGGAACAAACAGCCCCCTTTTTTTTACCAGAAAAAATAATCACAAACACCGACCACGGGCGTGCGCGTGTCACGTACAAAAGTAGTTCCCCACTGCGGGGGCAAAAAAAAAAATTTATAAAGGCATTTTATTTTTCCCGAGTTAAAAATTAAAACTTCACAAATATATTTTGTTGTGCTATTTAAAAAAAACAAGTTCAAAGTTTTGGCCCCCGGTCTCCTGGAGGGGAAAAAAAAATAAGGACTAAAAAAAGATTCTTAGAGTCAAATAAAAAGTTTTTTTATGGGCCAAAAGGTTTACTTTTCCCTTAAAATAAAAAGTATTTCATTTTCTTTCTTATGTTAAAGGGGAAAACCCTAGATAATAATATATAAAATATATTAAATATATAATATAATATAATATTTATAAATATATATATATATTATAAAATAATATTGGATATATAATAATAATTTTAAAAAAAATATAGAAAAAATATATATATTAAAATATAAATTTTAAAAATAGTATTTATATAAATTATATTATATATATAGTTAATTTTAAATTTAAATTTAAAAGAAAAAAAAATAAAAAATAAATATAATTCCCCCACACACACACCCCAACACACACACAAACAATAAAATAAATAATATATATATATATATATTTTATATATATTATATATATATAATATAAATATATAAATATATATATATATAATGTTTTTGAGGTTTCGTGCCTTTTTTTGTGGTGTGTGTGTATGTGTGTGTGTGGGGTGTTGGTGTTGGGGGTGTGTGTGTGTGTGTGGGGGGGGAGGGTGTGTGTGGGTGTGTGTGGGGTGTGTGTTGTAGTGTGAGGGGTTTTTTGGGGGGTATGTCTGTATGTTATGATGTATGTATGTATGTATGGTGTATGTAAAGTATGTATGAATGAATGTATGAATGTATGATGTATTTAGGATGTAGGGATGTATTTTATGAGATGTAGGGATGGGATTTTTTGTATGTATGTTTTTATTATGTTGTATGCATATAGGGATGGGAGTGGTGTGTGTGGTGTTGTATGTGCGTGTGTGTGGTGTGTGTGTGTGGGTTTTTTGTGTGGGTGTGGGTGTTTTGGGGTGGGTGTTGTGTGTGTTTTGTGGGGTGGGTGTTTTGTGTGTGTGTGTGTGTGTGTGTGTGGGTGTGTGTGTGTGTGCGTGGTGTGTGGTGTGGGTGTTAAAAATTTTTTGTAAAGACATAATTACTTTTTTGGTGTTATCTTACACACAGCAGAATGCAGCGGTTTAAAAAATGGATTTCAAATTAACTAGGGCGTTAAAATTTTTCCCAGTGTCAGGTTTTAATTTATGAGCGCTTTATTCCCTCTTTTTAAAATTTATGAGATGGTATTCTTTTCAATGCAAAACCATCAAATGGTTTAAAGCCCTAACTGCATGTTCCCGATTTTCTACAAAGAAAAATCTTTGCTAACATTTCGTATGTTTGATACAAAAACACATGGATGCAATAAAGTTTTTGTAACATACAACTACATACAAACCCAAAAAAGCAAATAACACCCACCCCACCCCACAGGGCAAAACCCCCAAAACACACACACACACACACAAAACACACCACACACACAAAACACGCACGCACACACACGCACCAAACACACGCATTTCAAGTAGGAAAAAACACCACCACACCATATTAAAATAAATATATATAATATATATATTTTATTTAGAATATATAAATTAAAATTACAATACTGATGTATATGTATATAATACATTACATAAAAAAGAAAGAAAAAAAAAGAAAAGAAAAAAAAAAATATATTCCAAATAATATATTATTATATATATAATATAATAATATAGTATTATATAATATATATAATATATATATATTATAATATAATAATATTTTATATATATATATATATAATAATATATATATGTATATTTTTTTTTTTTCTTTTTTTTTTTTTCTTTCTTTTTTATGATATGTATATATATCAATACATCTAGAATAGTAATAACTATAATCATAAATATATATTTATATTTATTATAAATATTTTGTGTGTGTGTGGTGTCACTTGTATGCGTGTGTTTTTTTTGCTGTGTGTGCGTGGTGTGTGGTGGTGTGTGTGTGGTGTGGTGTTGTGTGTGTTGTGTGTCGTTGTTGTGTGTGATTATGTGTTTATTTGTTGTAGTATTATGTATTTTTAACAATAAAATTGCATCCTTGCTTTGTATCAAACATACAAAATTTTGAAAAAATATAATTTGTTGATAACAGGAACATGCAGTTATGCATTACCATTGAGGGTTTTGCTTTGAAAAGAAATCCATCTCATGATTTTTAAAAGATGAAAAAAGCCATAAATTAAAATGACCTGGGAATATTTAACGTCTATTTTAAATTTTGTAATCCATATTTAAACAGCTGTATTCTGCTGGGAAAGAAACAGCCAAAAAGTAATTATGTCTTTACAAAAAACATTTTAGCACACACACACACACACACCCCCGCACACACCACAACACCCCAAAACAACACCCCACACACACACCACACAAAACACAACACACACACACACCACACACACCCCAAACAAACACAAACAAAACACACACCACCCACACGCCCTACAAACACACACACACACCAACACAACATTATCTAAAAAAATACTACAAACAACATACAATATACATACATACAACGACAATAACAAAAAATACATACAAATAAAACATTCATACATTCTTCATCATACTACATCAACATACATCTACAAAATTTTACATACTCATACATACATACATCCAAATAAACACAAATACACACACACCACACACACACACAACACACACACACACACCACACACCACACACAACACAACAAACACACAAACATACACACACACGCACAAAAACGGACGCCCACAAACATAAAATATTAAATTTATATTAATAAATATATATATATATTATATAAATATAATATAAATATATATATATATGGTGGTGTTTTGGGGTTTGTGGTGTGTGTGTGTATTAATATATTTATTTTTTTTATTTTTCATTTTTTTTTTAAAAAATTTTATAAAAATTAATATTAATATATATATAATATTATATTATAATTATATATTAATTATATATAAAATATATATATATTATATAATCATATTAATAATAAAATTTAATTTAGTAATATTTTTATATTTATTTTTTAAATATATATATATATATTATATATATATAAATATGGCATCCTTAACTATAAGTAAAAAAGAAATATATTATTTTAAATGGAAGTGAACCTTTTGGGCCCAGTAAAAAATTGTATTTGATCTAAGAACTTTTAGCCTTTATTTTTTCCATCCAGAGACCGGAGGCAGAACTTGAACTTTTTTTTTAAGATAGCACAAGCAAAATATATTTGGAAGTTTTAATATCTCGGGAAAAAATAAAATGCCTTTAGTATGTCGCAGTGAGAATTACGTTGTACGTGAGCACGCGCACGCCCGGGGTCGGTTTTTGTGATTATTTTTTTCTGGTAAAAAAAAAAGGACTGTTTTTTCCACGCAATAAATCAAATCCTGAAGTAATTTGCAAGAGGAATTTCAAAGTATGGTTATCTTTAGTTTTAAGGAAAATTTTTATCCAACCCCATTTTGTAAAGGAAAATAGACATGGTTTGGCTGCTGGCGTCCCCCCCTTTCGTAGTTGGATGAGTGCTTAACATAATCAGGGGAATCGCTAGGTGTGTAAAGGGTTTTAGCGTAATAAGGGGATGTTTGATAATTGATGGAAATTATGATGAACAAAAATCAAAGGGAAATTGAAAAGGGTACGTATAAAAAGGGAGAATTTATAACGATGTTGCTAATAATGAAATGCATTGCCCAAAACGAGAATGAGCAAAGAAAACTTAAAGGAATTTTACTAAAAAAAATTTAAGATTAAAAATCATTAGTGATCTATTGTTCACTCATATTTACATTTCAAAATATTTTCAAAAATAATTTGTAAAGAGATCCCCGAATCAGCCAATGGGACACCGATTTCCAACCTTTCAATCATCATTATTTAAGAAAAGGGAAAACAAATTTAATGCATATAATTTTTACCCAAATACGAGCAAAGTCCCAAATAGTTATGATAATATCAAAGATGCATTTTTCAGTTTTAATGAATCCTGGTAAACCCCGCTCTTTACTATTGAGACGAACGCAATCAGTCAATGAAAAAACCCTAAAAAAAAAAACTCATATTAGGGTCAAAATTACATTGCAGCCAGTTTCATTTTGGGCAGAAAGGGATGTATTGGTTTTTTAAATGACGGAAAATTTGTTTAAAAATAACGCGAAAAAAAAAGACACAGATTGCCAATATGGAAAAAAAGATAAATATAAAAAATAGAAAAAAGATAAATATAAAATAAAATAAATTAAAAACAAAATAAACAAAACCCACACACCCACACACACACACACAAAACCCACACAACACAACACACAAAACACAACACACACCACACACACACACACACACACACACACACAAAACCACATAATATATATCATAAAATTATATAATATTATAATAATATATAAAATATTAATTTAAAAATATTATATGCTACACACACTACACACACACACACAACACACCACACACACACAACACACACACACCCCACACACACACAACACACACACAACCACACACACACACACAGCAAGCAAAAGTGTGCGTGTGGGGGGGGGTGGGGGGGGGTTGGGGGGGGTGGGGGGGGGGGGGTGGGGTGGGGGGGGGGGTGTGGGAAATTTTATAAATAAATATATATAAAAATAAAATAAAATATAAAAAAAATAAGATAATATAAAATCAAAAAAAAAATAATATATATAAATAAATAATATATAAATAAAAAAAAAAGTGTGTGGATAAAAAATTAAAAATAAATAAAATAAAAAAAAAATAAATTTAAATCCAAAAAAAACAAGAAATAAAATACCCAAAACACACCACCCACCCACACCCCCAAAAAACCACACCCACCAACACACAACCCAAAAAACCCACACACACACACACACAAAAACCCAAAAAACCCCCAAACACCCCACCACACCACACAACCACCAACCACACACCACACCACCAACCACAACAAACAAAAAACACCCCCACACACAAAAAAAAAAAAAAAAAAAAAAATTTTAAATTATATAAAATTTTAAAATATTTTATTTTATTTAAAATTTTAAATTATATTAATTATATATTTATAAAAATTTTTATAATTTTAAAATGTTAAAAATTAAAAAAAAATATTTTTATTTTTAATTTTATTTTTTTATTATTTTAATTTAAAAATTATTATAAAATATTAATATATAAATATTATTTTATTATTATATTATATATTATTTATATTTTTTTTAAAATATATTTTTTATTATATTTTTTATATATTTTATAATATTTTATATATATTTATTTTTAAATTTTTAAAAATAAAAATTTTTTTTTATTATATATAAATTAAAATATAATTATTTTAATATTTATATATATATATTTTAGTGAATTATGGAATAATCAATTTTTTAAGAATTATTATTAATGTTTTTTTTTATAGTAAATTTTATTTTCATATATATATATATATTTAAAAATTTATAATATATTTATCTTTTTTTGGAATTGTGGGTTTTTTTTTTAAAAAATAATAATTTTTTTTTTTTATTTTTTATTTAAATTTTTTTTTTTTATTATTTTTTTTGTTTTATTATTTATTTATATTATTTAATTTATAAATTTTTATTTTGGGGCCGCGGTGGTGTATTGTTATTTAAAAATATATTTATATAATTATTATATATATATTATAATATATTAATTTTATTACATTATATTATATATTTGGGGGCCGCGGGGGCCAAAATCTTAACGCGGACTCAAAAACTGTCACGACGGCAATCGAGTTCGAGGGTTGAGTCCCGACCCCCGGGGGGTTTTTTTTGGGCAAGGAATTTCACCAAAAATTGCCCTCCTAGCCACTGGGTGGCCAAGCCACCCCAGTCGCCCCGGGTAAATAGAGTGGTGACTCTAAAAAAAAAAAAAAAAAAAAAAAAAAAAAAAACCCGGGCGGAATGCAATGGCAAACCACCCTCAAAATTGCCAAAAAAAATCATGGAAGCCCTGATCGCCAAGGCCGCGGGGCCGAAGGGTTGAGCAGGGGACTCAAAACGTCACCGGCAACTATTTCGGGGGGTTGAGTCACGGGGGCGCTTTGCCCCTGGGAAAGGGAACTTCACCTCGATTCCCTGCCTACCCACGGGGTGGAAAAGCCACCCCAAGTCAGGCTGGTCCAAAAGCCCAGATAAATAGGAAATGATTACCTAGAAAGGAACACCCGGGCCCCTCCGTGGAAAGGAACTGGGGGCCCCACCCCGTACCACTCCCAAAGCATCACAACATGAAAAATACAATTTAAATATCATCTGGCCACGGCGCTCAACGAACCCACCGTTAAAAGAAAGAAAATTATATATATATATAATTATATATTATATATAAATATATATATTATATATATAATATATAAATATATATTTTAATATTATTTTTTTTCAAAAAGGATGGTTTTGTTTCAGAGGCCTGGTCCAGCATGAATTAATTGTATTTTCATATTTCATAATCTGGATGAGTAGTGGTAGGGTCCCCCCAAATTTTTCCCGGAGAGTGCCAGTGTTTTCCCTTTTGGTAATCATTTTTCCCCTATTTTATCCGGGCTTGAGACCCGCCTGACTTGGGCGGCTTGCCCCAAACCCAAAGGAAGGGGACAATGAAAGAAGTTCCTTGCCCCAGGGGGCAAAAGCGCCGGCCCGTGACTCGAACCTCGAACTCGATTTCCGTCGTGCCAGTTTGAGACCGGCTCTAACCCCCGGGCCCCTGCAGCGTAGCATAGTATATGGGATCATATATTTTTTAAAAAAAAAATATTAAAAAAGAGATAAAAATTTAAGGAAAAAAATATAAATTTTTTAAAATTAGAAAAAAATTTAAAAAAAAAAGATATAATAAAAATAAAATATATAAAAATAAATTTTTAATTTATATATGCACACACCAAACACACACACACAACACCCCACACCACAAAACACACACACTCCCTAAATAATAAATATATATATGATATAAAGAAAAATATAAATTAAATTATAATATAAAATAATTTTTAAAAATAATATTTTAAAATATATAAAATTATATAGTATAAAAATAATAATATTAATATATTATAAAATAATAAAAATATATAATTATAATATTATAATATATATCATAGTACAAAAATTTTATATAAAATTTTATTATATATATATATAATATAATATAATATAATTTTATATATTTTATATTTTGGGGTTTTGTGTGTTTTGGGGTGTGTGTGTGTGTGTGGTGGGGGTTAAATTTTTATATTTATATTATATTTATAATTAATTTAATTAATATTAAAATTTAATTTATATATATTTAAATTTTTTGTGTATATTTATTTTTATTTATTTATTATATTTTTTTTATATATTTATATAATATTGTGTGGTTGGTGGTGGTTTGTGGTGTGTTGTGTTGTTGTGTGGTGGTAGATATATTGCATATATATATATATATTAATATTTTTATATTTTAAAAATTTAAAAAAAAAAGCGTATATAGCAAATGATATGCAAATTAAAATTTTATTAATAAAATTTTTATATTTGAAAAATACTTTAAAAATTTTTTACTAATTAAAACAATTGAGATGAAGAAATTTTGAAGATAAACGTGTGTGGTGGGGGTGGGGGTAAAAAATTAATTAATTTTAAATATTTTTTTTTATATTATAATATCTATTTTAAAATATATATATAAATATAAAATATAGAAAACACACACCAACACACACCACCCCCACACAACACACACAAAACCACACACAACACACACCCACACACACACACACACACCCCCACACCACCACACCAAAATTTTTTAAAATTTTTTTAATTAAATTATATATATATTAATAAATTTTTAAAATAAAAATGAAATTAAACAAAACAAATTAAAACCCTCTTAAAATTTATTATAAATAATAAAATTTAATATAAATTTATATTAAAATTATTATAATTTATTTTTAATAACAATATTAAAAAATAATTTTTAAAAATTTTAAAATTAAAAAAATATAAATTTTTAAAATTGATTTGTAAAAATTTTAAATTTATATATATTATATTTTTTTAATTTTATTTATTATATAAAAATAAGTTTTACATTCCCATACTCCCCACACACATACAACACACACACACCCCACCACAAAACCCCCCCCCCCACAACCCACCCCACCAACACCCCAAATATTTAAAATATTTATATTTATTTTTTTTGATATAATTTTTTAAATTTTATTTATGTAATTTTATTTTAATAAAATTTTATTTTTTTATTTATATTATTATTTTTTTTTCTTGTGCATATTTGTGTGTGTTATTTTATTTTAATTTAAAATTTTAAATATAAAAAATTTTTTTATTATATATTTTTATTCGGTTTTGGGTTTTGTGTTATTTTATCATATATAAATATAATTATATATTAATTATAATAAAAAGAAATAAAAAATAATAAAACCAAAAATTTTAAAGATAATAATATATATATAAAATTAAAAAATAAGATATAATATTAAATAATAAAATAAAAAAAATAAATATATAAAATTAAAAATATTAAATATAAAATTTATTTTAAAATAAATATTTAAAATATAAAAAAATAAAATAATATATATAATAAAGATAATATAAATAATTTTTATATAATATATTTTATTTATAATATATCTTAAATTTTATAAATAATTATATTAATTATATAAAAAAAATATTTATTAATAAATTTTTTTTTTTTTTTTTTTTATTCTATTTTTTAAATTTATATTATTTTTATTTTTAAATTTTTTAAATTTTTAATTTTTTATTTAAAAAATTTGTTTTATATTTAATTTTCCCTATATTTTCTTATTAAAATTTTATTTTTAAAATTTTTTATTTTATATTTTTTATTTAATTTACGAACACCACACACACACCACCCACGCACGCAACCACCAACCACACACCACACCCCCACAACACACACACACACACACACCACACACCCACACACAATACAAACCACCCACTCCCTATATATATAAATGTGTGTGTGTTGTGTGGTGTGTGTGTGTGGTGTGTGTGTGTGGTGTGTGTGTGTGGTGTTGTGTGTGTGTACTGTGTGCGTACGTGTGGCGTGCGTGTGTGTGTGTTGTGTGTGCGGTGGCGGTTTTGTGATCTCTGGAGGAGTACGTGGTAGGGTCCCCGTTTCTTTCCCCGGAAGTGCCGTGTTACCTTTGGGTAAATTTTTTTATTTATCCGGGCTTGGGACCAAAATTCGGGA
>NW_023662727.1:30000-40000 GCF_015228065.2 Penaeus monodon | reverse complement strand
ACTTTTATCGTTTCCACGGAGGGTTTCAATACAGGCTGTATAAAAAAGAATGTTTTTTCCAGTAACAAAGGGCTTAAAAAATAAAGGCCAACCCACTCGTCTGCTTACTCCCTTTTCCGATATTCCCCCCTCCTGTCAAAACCCCGTGGAAAAAGGGACCACCCATACGATTTTGTACGAATAGATAAATTTCCAAAAAGTAATAGAACAAAAAAAAAAGAAAGAAAAATAATAGAAAAAAAATTAATAAAAATATTTTTTATAAATAAAATAGGGGATATTTAACATGTTTTTTTAAAAAACATAAATAAAAAAAAATTTTATTTGTTTTTAATACCCCCCCTTATTTTATTTAATTTTTACATAATAAAATTGTTGATAAACTCCTCCCTTTATTTTATTATTTTAATACATAAATTTTATAAATAATAAAAAAACAATAATAATAATATAAAATAAAATAAAATAAAATAAAAAAAATATAATAATAATAATAATAATAATAATAAAATAATAATAACAATATAATATTAATTAAAAAAAACAATTTATTTTAAGTGTAAAATTTTAAATGTTATTAACTTAAAAAGGAATTTCACTATCTAAAATTAAAAAATAAAAATTTAAAAAAAAATAAAAATAAAATAAAATAAAAATTAATAAAAAAAAAAAAATAAAAAAATTAATTAAAATTTAAAAAAAAATTAAAATTTAAAATAACAAAATAAATTATTTTCAAATAAAAGAACTTTTTAAAACCAATTTAAATTCAAGAACAAAAAAAATTCTAAATCCCAAAAGAAAAAATTCTTAATGCATTACATAATTATTTTTTTTCGGAAAAAAAAAAATTCCAAAAAAGCAAAAATTTAATAAACAATCAGAATTAATTTCAAAAAAAGGGGTGTAAAAATTGTAAAGGAAAACAAAAAATTTCAAAAATTAACTGGTTTCAACTTAAAATGCTTCCCAGTTAGGGAAAACCAAACGACAAAAAATTTGCTTTTAAGGTAATTTTTATTTTCCTTTTTTCAAAAATTTACCCCTAAGGTAAGAGGAAAAAAAAAAAGAAAGGGGAAAAAACAAAAAAGATACATTAAACAATGGAAAATATATCTATTTCCCCACAAATAATTAAATCATAATCCTTAATTTACATTTACTTATGAAATAAAAATTTCAATACAATAATAATAAAGTAAAATAATAAAATGATAGAAATAATAGTAATAATAATAATAATAATAATAATAAAAAAATAATAATAAAAAAAATAAAAAAAAGAAAAAGAATGATAAAATAATATAATGTAAAAATAATGATAATTTAAAAATATTAAATAATCATCAAAGTTATCAAAATTCTTTGTCATTTTTATCATATTTTTGTCATGTTTAATACAGTTCTGGTTTTATTTCATTATTACCTAAAAATGCCAAAATCATCAAAAAAAAATCGAAAAAACTCTTTTTGGAGTACATCTAAAAAGGCACTTTTCGTTAGATTTGCCCCCTTTTTCGACTTTTTTGGGGAATTTTTCTATTTTTTCGTTTTTTTTTTATTATAATGGACACAATTCCCATTTTCATCATCATTATTTTCATGATTTTATCATTATTACGTTTTAAACATACTTTTCATCATCATCATCACATTTTCATTTTTATTGCAATTTTTATCATCATTTTTGCCCCTTATACCATTATTATTGCAATTATTGCATTTAATATATATTTTTCCAAAAAAATAATAACAACAGTAAAAAGAGTAAAAATAATAATAACAATAATAAAAGATTTTTTAATAATTATTTTATATATTTTAAGAATGTTTTTATCGTTTTTAAAATTGATATCAATAAAAATAAGATTTATTTTTATTTTCATTATTAATTATTTTGATCTTTTTTGTTATTATTACAGTTTTAATAATTTTTTGGGAATAATCTAATAATTAAAGAATAATAATAATAAAAATAAAATGATAAAATAATAATAAAATAAAATAATAAAAATTAAAAATAATAATAAAAGTAACAATAATGATAGTAATAAAAGTAACAATAGTAAAATAAAGATATAATAATAATAATAATAGTAATAAAATCATAATAAAAAATAATAAGATAATGATAATATTAATAATATTAAAATCATTTAAATTTTTCAAAATTTCTTTATTCTACTTTTATCATCATTATGTCATGATTAATAGAATTGGTAAAATTTTCTTTTATCCTAATAATTGCCTATATTTTCCCAGATTTAGCGGGTTTTTGACTTTTGGGTATTTTTTTCTTTTACCATTTTTATTTTATAGGATTTTAATTTTCATTTTTTTAATCAGATTATCGATATTTTGTTATCAATCACATATCATTATCATCACTAAACATCATCATTATCATCTTATTGCAATTTTTTATCATTATTTCAATTATATCAATCATTGCAATTTTTGCAGTTAAATATATTTTGAAAAATATACTAATAACAACAACAAAATAATAGTAATATCAATAATAATAAAGAGAGAGAAAAAATAGAGAGAGAAAAAGGAGGGGAGATGGAAAGAGAGGAGGGGGGGGGGAGAGCGAGAGAGAGAGGGGGGAAAAGGGGGCAGAGGGAGAAACAGAGGGAAGGAGAGAGAGAAAAAGGGGAGAGGGGGGTGGGTAATATATATATATATATAATATATATATATATATATAAATATATTATATTAATGTTTTTATTTATATGTATACATAAACACACTCACATCACACACACACACACAATAGACACACCCTACTATACACACGATAACACAAACACACAAAACCCCACAAAACCCACACACACCCACAAAACCCCACACACACAACACACAACACACACACAAACAATATATAAAAATAATATATATATAAATATAAATTTTTAAATGTAGTATAAATTACAATAAACATAATAATATATATAATATATATATAATATTTTAATATAATATATAATTTAAATACGCACTATATAAATTTTTTCTTTTCATGTATGTATGTATGGGTTTAATTTTAATATATATATAAATATATATATATAAATATAATATATAATTTCATATTATTTCATACTTACATACTTACTCCACTCACACTCACACTACACCACACAGCACACACACACACATACCATACATACACACCAGACACACACAAAACCCCACATACAGAGACACACACACACACACACACACCACATGCACCACACAAGACACCACACCAACACACACACACACCCAAAAACACACACACACACAACACACATATATATATATTATATATAATTTTATATATATATAATATATATATATAGAAGATATAGAATAGATGTAGATATAACCCTACACACAACATACACAAAAAAAACCATATTATATATATATATATAATATATATATATAATATATATAATATATATACTATATTATATATATGTTATATATATTATATATATATATATTAACATATTTATATATATTTTATATATATAATATATATATTATAATTATATAATAAACACTCACAAAAAACAAAACAAACACACACACACAACACACCCACACACCACACACACACAAACAACCACCACACACACACACACACCCAAAATATATATATAATGTAATTATATATAATATATTATATAATTAATATAATTAATATATATGTGTGGGGTTGTGTGTGTGTTGTAAATATATAGAATATAAATACACACACACCACACACACACACCACACAAACAAAAAACACACACCCCCACACACACATATATATATATATATATAATAATATAAATATTATAATTATTAAGGTATTATAATATATGGGTTTTTAATATTACATATAATTAATATATATTTTTATAATATATATATAATATATATAAAATAATAAATACATATACAAAACACAACACACACAACCCAACCACACAAACACAAAAAACACACCACCAACCACAACACACCCCCCACACACACAATACCCACACACAACACATATAAATAAATAATAGATATATTAAAATATATATACTAACATAGGTTTTAAAATATATATAATATATATATTAATATATTAGTAAATTTTTATAAAATATTTAATATAATGATATCTAAATAAAATATAAAATAATATATATTTTTTTAAATATTAATATATATAATATAAATATAATATATTCACACACACACACAACACACACACACACACCACACACACACACACACAAAACCCCAAATTATATAAAAAATATAAATTAAAAAATATAATAATATAATATATAATTATATAAATATAATTTACATTATTAAATAAATATACATTTTTAGCATAATATATACAAAATATATAAAATAATATAAATAATAAAATATAAATTTTAATAAAAGTTTTATATATGCATATAAATGATATATATAGTATAATAATGTATATATATATAATATTATATATATATATAATATATATACATATAAATATAAATATATTTATATAAGTGTGTGTTTGTGTGTGTGTGTGTGTGTGTGGTGGTGTGTGTGTGGGTGGTGGGTGAAATATAATAATATATATTAATTATATATTAAATAATAAAATAAAATATATGTAATATATAAAATACAAGATATAATATAATATAATATAATATATATATAATGTATACAAAAAATAATTAAAAAATTATATTTATATATATTATATATATAAATAATTTGATTATATTATATATATATATAATAATAATATATTTTTTTATGTGGGTGTGGTGTGGGTTTTGTGTGGTGTGTGTGGTGTGTGTTTTTTGGGTGTGTGTTGTGTTGTGTTTTTTTGTTTTTGTGGTGTGGGTTTTTGGGTGTGGTTGGGTATGATTGGATATTATATATAAATTTTATATATATTATTATATATTAAATAAATATATATATATGTATTGTTTTATATTTAAACATTTAATATTATATATATATAATTTTATAATATATATTATAATATAATATAATTAAAATATATGTGTGTGTGTGGTGTGTGGGTTTTTTATGTGTGGTGTGTGTGTGTGTGTGTGTGTGTGTATTTATATTAAAATTTTTTACCACACACACAACACACACATAATTATATAATATATATATATATATAATATATATAATAATATTAACATAATATATATATAGTGTGTGGTGTGGTGTGTGTGTTGTGTTTGGGTGTGTGTGTGGTGTGTGTGTGGGGGTGGTGTGTTTGTGGGGGTTTTTTGGGGTGTTATAAATTTTTATATATATATAATATATCTATATTATTAAATTTTTATAATAATATTATATATATATAAATTTTATATATTTATAAATATATATATTAAAATGTATATTATATATAATATATATATATTATATTATATAATTATATATATATATTTTTGTTTTGTTGGTGTGGATGTATATATATTATTATTATATCTATATCTATTATATTATATATATAAAATATTATATATATATATAAATTTTATATATATTGTGGTGTGTGGTGTGTGGTGTTGTGTGTGTGTGGTTTTTTTTGTGTGTGTCGGTGTGAGGCATGTGTGTGGTGTGTGTTTGGTTTTGTGTATGGTGTGTTGTGTGGTCTGTGTTGATGTAGGTATGTGTGGTGGGCGTGGGGTGAGTGTGAGTGTGAGTGTGAGTGTGAGTAAAATGTAAGTTGTAAGATTAAAGATAATATAATATAATATATTATAAAATATATATATATAATTATATAATACATAATCATGAAGAAAAAAAAAATATATATATGGCAGTATAAATATATATATATATATAATTAAAAATAATATATATATAATATTATATATATATGTTGTTTTGTAAGTATATTACATACATAAATATATATTAATATAATATATATAATATATATATTATATATGTGTGTGTGTGTGTGTGTGTGTGGTGTGTGTGTGTGTGTTGTGTGTGTGTGTGTTTGTGTGAGTTTTGTGGTTTTTTGTGTTCGTGGTAATGATGAGTGTGTCTATGTGTGTGTTTTGTGTGAGTGGAGTGGTGTATGAACATATATAAAAATACATATATTATACATATATGTATATATATAATATATATATATAATATAATATATTATATCCCCTCTCCCCTCTCCTTTCCCCTCTCTTTCCCTCTGTTTTTTCCCCCTGTCTCTCTCTCTCCCCTCCACCTCTCCCCTTCGCTCTCCCCCCCCCCCCCTCTCTCTCTTCCATCTCCCCCTCTCCTTTTTTCCTCTCTATCTTTTTCTCTTGTTTATTATTATTTTTACATTTTTTTTTTATTGTTTTTGTTTTAGTATAGTTGCAAAATAATATTAAACTGCAATAATTTCAAGATAATGATGATAATTCAAAATGATGAAATAATTTCAATAATGAGATAATGATGATGCTGGTGTAATGATGATGATGATGATGATAACGATAATAATGCTGATAATCATGATTAAAATAAGTAAAATAAACCATATATAATTAAAAAGTAAAAGAAAATAAAATCCAAAAATCGAAAAAAACCCCTAAATCTAGCGAAATATAGGGAATTTTTTAGGGTAATAAGATAATAATTTCCAGAATTTATTAATATGACAATAAGATGATAAAAATGAGAATAAAGAGAATTTGATAATATTTAAGATTATTAATATTATTAATATTATCATTTTCATTTTTTTATTATTTTTAGTTATTTTTACATTTTATTATTTAATTTTATTATTATTATATTGTTTCTATTACTATCATTTTTGTTTTATTATTATTATTATTAAAATTATATTATTTTTATTATTATTATATTTTTATCTTTTTTAAATTTTTATTTTATTATTTCTTTAAATTATTAGATTTTGCCAAAAAAAATATTACAACTGTAATAATAACAATAATGATCAAAAAGTATAAAATGATAATAATAATAATAATCATTATATTTTGTATCAATATTAAAACGTAAAAACGTATTCATTAAAAAAAATGTAAAATAATTATTTAAAACGTTTTTATTGTTTTTATTTAAAGTTATTACTTTATTACTGTTGTTATTGTTTTTTTGGAAAAATATATATTACAAGTGCAATAATTGCAATAAAAAAAAGGGGAATAAGGCAATAATGATGATAATAATGCAAAATAATGAAAAAAGATGGATGATGTGATAAGTATGATGTAAGATAATAAGATGTAATCATGATAATAATGATGATGATAATAGGAATTGTGTCCATATATAATATAAAAAAAAGTTTAAATAGAATAATCCCAAACGAAAAAAGTGGCAAAATTTAAAGAAGTTTGCCTTTTTGAATGACTCCAAAATGACGTTTTTTTTGATTTATTGATGATTTTTGGGAATTTTTAGAGTAATAATGATAATATTACCAGAACGTATAATCATGACAAAAATGATGATAAAGGACAAAGAGATTTTGTAACATTTGATTATTTAAATTATTAATATTTTCTTTTTATTATATTATTATTATTTAATTTATTTTATTATTATTTTTATTATTTTTATTTTTATTATTATTTATTAAATTTTTATTCTATTATTACATATATTTTTATTATACTATTAATTATTGTATTTAAATTTTTTATTTCAAAAAGACAATGTATTAAAGGTATTATGATATTAAATTTTGTGGTAAATATGAAATTTTTCCCTTTTTTAAATGTACTCAAGGGTGATTATGTAAAGGAAACCCATTAACGAAGCACCCTTTTCGTTTTTTTTTGTTGGAGACGCAGGAAGCATTGGAACGCGGGTTTACGGAGTCAATTTTTTACAAGAAATTGTGACAACTAAAAATTGACAGTGTAGAGAATTAGATTTATGGGTTGTTAAATTTGACTTGCCCCGATTGGAAAACTATGTACCCAAAATCATGTGGAGATGGCATATGTAAGTTTAAAATTTTCATTTTTTTTGATTTTATGAAATGTTTTTGTTCCTTGTGGAGAGGATGTGGCATTTTCGAATCCCTTTATTTGAATTATCAAATCTGATTGGTTATTACATTTTCTGAAATTTAATTGGATCTAAAGGGTTTTTAGGGTTTGTTTCCTGTATCAAATGTAATACTGATTAATTTTGTAAGCATTTTAAAAATCTGTTTTTTCTGGGCCCGTTCCTAGATAGTTTATTTTTTCTTTTTAGGGGAACCCTTCAACATTTTAAAGGGTTTTTAAAAAGTTTTCTGAGATTATTGGTGAACCCAAATTTTTATTATATTTTTATTTATTATTATATTATTATTATTATTATTTTTATTATTATTTTATTATATTATTTATTTTTATTATTGTTTTTATTTGTATTATTATTATTATTATTTATTTGTTTTTATTTTATTTTTTTAGGTAGTAGTATATTGCCAAAAAAAAAATATTAAAACTGTAAATAACAATAATAAAAATTTTTAACTACAATAAAAAATAATTTTTAAATATGTTATTTAAAATTTCATTGTTTTATTATAAATTTTTATTTTATTATTATATTATTTTTTTATTATTTTTATTATTATTTTTATTATTATTAATTATTATTATTTTTTTTTTTATTTATTTGGGAAAATTTTCGGCATGTCAACCAAGAGTACAGTAAAAAAAAAGGTATGGAGTGGTTTTCCCCGACGAAAAATAAGACCCCTTTTTTCTATGGTAAAAGGTGTGCAAATCGAAAAAAAGGAGATATAGGGCAGACAGAGGAGGTTTGCCCCTTCATTTTCTAAGTCCCCTTTCCAGTTTATTTGCGAGACCCAAAAAAATGGACGCGGAAATCATCACCCAAATAGTCCTTGTATTGTACGCGCTCGTGAGAACGAATATTTGCATTTCAGCGTCCTTTTCTCGAATTCATGTATGTAAAGCGTTCTTTTTCCTTTTTTTTTTTCTCCCTTTACGTGTTTGGTAAGTTTTAGTATTCTGTACAAAAATCGTTGCGCGTGGCTTTTGCCACCGGGGGTTTTGAAGGGCCCGGAGGCCAATTTTTTTTCGTGTGAAAAGCCCGTAAGCAAGTTTTATTTTGGAGTGCTCGTGGGACCGGGTCTTTTAAAGCCCTTTTTTGGATATATGGACAAATAGAATTCTTTTTTACACAGCCCGATATTGAAAACCATCCAGGCCGCAAAGCTGATAAAAGTGATTAGAAAAAAGCAAATGTGCCCTGCCGGAAACAAAGAAAGTTTTGGTGTTTTGGATATAAAAGGATTGGTTTTTCCCTGGAGTCCAGGGGGGTAGCCCCTGGCTAGGGTAAAAATTTTCCCGGGGGTCCAGGGGGCATAGCCCCCCTGGGTAGGGCAAAAAAAACCCCGGGGGTCCGGGGGGGAGAGCCCCCTGGGTAGGGGAATATAAGATCGTAGGGTTTTTAAAACCCCACGGATTAAGGTTAGGTTGGTTTATTGGTTAGGAGCATTTTCGATTTTCCACGGGGGATCGGATTATTTTAAATCCCGAGATTTTTTCCCAATGATGGGTTTTTTCCCGTAGGTTTTTCGAAAGGTTGGCGCGTCAGGGCAGAGTTTTAAAGGGGGGGCGACGTCCCTAGAGTTTTACTGTCCCATTTTTTAAACATTTTTTTTTGCTTGCTTTACACATTTCGTCACTTTTTTTATTTCAGCTTGTTTTCCCCACAATTTCCCTGATCTACTTCATGCCCTCCCTGCTATCGGGACTTATCAAATCACATCAAGATTGCGGTGGAGAATGTATGAAAATACACAGATTTGTTGTCTTTCCCCCCCCCCAAAAAAATTTTGATATAAAATTGTTGGGGAAAACCCCGGGTTGTCATTTCGATAAATTAAACCCCATTTTACTATTATGTATTATTATTATATTATAGTATTATTTTATTATTTATTATTATTATTAGATTATTTTTATTTTATTATTAATATTATTATCATTATCATTTCTAT
>NW_023662727.1:15000-22500 GCF_015228065.2 Penaeus monodon | reverse complement strand
TATTATTATATTATTATATATATATTATAGGTATACATATACAATCTGTGGTGTGTGTGTGTGTGTGTGTTGTTGGGGTGTGTGTGTGTGTGTTTGTGTGTGTTTGGTTTGTTTTGTGGATATATATATATATGCTTAGATATATATAATATATTATATATATATATATATATTTATATATTTATATATATATATATGTTATAGTATATAATATACATATATATATTAATATTATATATATTATATATAATATAATATGTAAAATATATATATTCCATATATATATGTATCATATATATATAGTATTATATAATATTCATATTATATGTATAAATTATATATATATATATATGTGAATTGCATTATGGATATAAGATGTATATATAATGTTCATATGATATACTATATCTCTATAATATATCTATATATATTATATGCTTAGATTTATATATATTATAATATAGTATATATATGATAGTATATAATATATATATATATATATATAATATATATAGTACTATGCATAATATATATAGATGTAGATAGCTATATCTAGTATAGATATAATTAGATATTCTTTAGATATATATATATATATATATATCTCTATCTTGTGTTTGTTGTGTGTGTGTGTGTGTTTGTGTGTCTGTGTGTGTGTGTGTGGTGTGTATGTGTGGTCATGTGTGTATGTGTCTTGTTTTGTGTGTGTGTGTGTGTTTGTTGGGGTGTGGTTGTGTATTTTTTTTTTATATATAAAGATATATATTATATATATATATATATATATATATATAATATCTATTTATATATTGTATCCCCATCATTATTATCTATTCTGTATATGGAATTACAGTATATCTATCTTTTTATATTATATATATCTCTACTATCTATTTATCTATATACATACTCTAATCTTTCTCTATATACAGTATATATATATTATCTAATACCATCTTATATCATTGATACTATTATCCCTCCATTCTATATCTATATACCTATCGTATATGTCATATTTATATATATATATATATATATTATATGTAGTATATATTCTATTATCTCATATATCTATATTATATGGTATATATCTATTTTATATATATTATTTAATCATCTATTATATCTATATTATATAGTTTATCAAAAAATTAAAAAAAAATTTTATTTTACAATGTATCTATATATAATAGAATTATAGGTATTTAAATATATATATATGAATCTATTTTTATTATATATCTCATACTATATTTAGATTCTATCAGATTATCTATACTGTATCTAAATCCCTCTATTCTATATATATCTTTTTAATACTATATATATTATATATTATATCGTATCTATCATATATATTATATAGATAGATAGTAGATGATATATAATACATACATACATACAATCCATATATATAGTAGGGATTTATGTATATATCTATCTATCTATCTATCATATCTATCTATATGATCTATCTACTATCCTATCCATATCATCTAATCTATCTAGTCTATCTATATATATATATATATATAATATGTTGTATGTATGGTAATGTATGTATATATCTATCTATCTATCTATCTATCTATCTTGTATATATATATATATTATATATAGGGGGGGGGGGGGGGGGGGGGGGGGGAACCGCTGGTATATATATATATATAGTCTATATAAAAAATTAGTTTAATTATGTATATATATATATATATATAATATAAGCTATATATCTATTTGCGTCTATATACTTATATATAAGATATTATATTTTTTTTTTTAAATAATATATATATATATATATATATATATATATAAATTATATATATGTCTATCTATATTCTCTATTATATATGTATATATATATATATACTCTGTATATTCCAGTATGAAGTACCTGGGCAATGCTTCTTGATATTGAAAAATAGCAAAGCCTCCTTGACCCGGACTGAGAACCTAGTCCCTCCGGGTATGAAACCGGAGCCAGTGTTAAACCCCCATGCCATCGACCCACTAAAAGGTTGTGCAGTAGGATCTAACTAGCTCTATAGAAATTACCTATCTACTCAACTTGGTAATGATAGCGCAATTATATAGCTATATATATATATATATGTATCATAGTATATAAATATATACAATGTAAAACCTATATATGCATATATATATACTTATCTATATATATTTAATATATATATAATATATATTGTCTATATGTTTTTCTATATTATATATATATATATAATGATATATAATAGATATATCTCTACTATATACATATATATACACACCCTATATACACCCGTATATGCTATATATCATATATATATTATATATAGTATAATATATATATATATATATATATATATATATATAGTACATATATATAATTTATATATATACAGATATATACTCACATTATACACCCTTATCTGCATATATATAATATATATAGTATATATATATATATATATATATGTGTTATAAATATCCGCTCTATATATATACATATATATAACACATTTATACACCCGTATATGCATATATATTATATATAGATATATATATATATATATATTAGTATTTATATATATATATATATATAGTAATATATGTATCAGTGGTACATGTATATATATACTAATATATATATACATATATATATAAAATACATATCTACTATACTATTATATCTATGGTATAATATATATCTACTATGTATATTATCTATCATACATTATATGTCTATATATACATATTATTACTACATATATATATACTATCTTCTCCATTACTCTACATATATATATACATAATATATATATCTATTCTCTATCTCGCATCTTGATACCTCATCTATCTACATCTATATAATAGGGGGGGAGGGTAGTAATTTCATCTATATATATCTATATATACTATATATCTATATAGTGGTATATATCGTATGTCAGATATATATGTATAGTATCTACCATATTATATATCGTAGTATATATTATCTATAATATCCACGTGTCTGGTATATATTTTTATATCTATATATATATATATTATATGATATAAAAAAATAATAATAAATAAAAATAACAAAATTTAAATAACAAATGAATATATAAGTTTTACATCTTATATATTATATATAGTATTTATATAATATGTATAGTATATACCATTTAATATATATATAATATTATATTTATATATAGTTATATATATAGATCTAGTATATACATATATCCCACACGACACAACACACCCCACACACACACACACGAGGGCACACACACACACACACCCACACACACACACACCCCCACACCACACACCACATATATTATATATACATACCTACATATTCGTCAGGGTACCATATATACAAGACATTGCATATATATATATATATAATATATATATATATATTATATTCTATATTATTATCTGTAGTATATATATATAGTATATTCATATTTATGTATAGATAGAGTGCGGTACATATAATCGTACATATGTAATATATCACAATGCTGTATATAGTATAATATATATATATAGTTATATATATATATATATATATTTATATATATTATATATATATATTTTATATATTATCTATTATAGGTATATATATATATACAATACATTATATATAGTATATATATATATATATGTATATATATTAATATATGTTAATATAATCATAGTATATATAGTATAGATTATATAAATATAGTTATATATATATATATATATATACACAATTCTGTGTGTGTGTGTGTGTGTGGTGTGGTGTGATGTGTGTGTAGTGTGTGTGTGGTGTGTGTGTGTGTGTGTTGTCTATTTATATATATATATATAGTATAGATAGTATTATATATATTTTATATATAGTATTTTATATATATATATTTTACATATAATATATTTACATATATATATATATAGTATAGTATATTAAGTATAGAGGGGTATATATATATCTAGACTTATATGAATATGCCTTTAATGTATAGTAGTCCAATATATATACTATATATATATATATATATATATATATATATAGTGAGTATATATAAGGGTACTCTATTAGTTATAAATTATATATATAAATTATACCACACAAACCATATATATATAGTATATTTTATATATATTATATATATCTATATATATATTATTATTATATATATATATATGGATATATATATATATTATATTTATATATATATCTATATATATGGAATAATACAAATAAATAAAATGTTATATATAGTATAATAGTATATCCTTATATATATATATAGAGTTATATATATATTATATATATGTATATTATAATGGAAGGAGGATGGAATAATGCATGGCCGCGTGGCCGCATTGATATCGCTAATAACCCTCCTGACCTCCTTTTAGTGGGTCGTGTGGCAATGGTGTTGGGTTTGGCACTGGGCCTCCGTTTTTCATACCCGGAGTGTACCTAGGGGTTCGAGTCCTGGTCCAGGGAATGGTTGTTATTTATCCGATATCAATGCGGCATTGCATTATTCCATCTTGTCCATATATATATATATATATATAATGATAATATATAATATATTCTATATAGGTATAAAGTATATATATATATGGCATGCTTGTATAGATTGTATGCATATATGTATAAATAGATATGTATTTATGTATATTATAAATTTGATATATTATAGGGCATATTTATACAATTCTATAGCATATATATAGTACATATGATAGAGTGGGGGGTATATCGGGGGTGGAGTATATATGTATATATATATATATAGGTAGGGTGCGGTGGTCGGTATTATAAGGGGCGGGTAGGGGGGTATATAGAGTAAGTACATATATTGGTAATTTCCCCATAAAAGGGGGGGCACTAAGTGCAATTGAATGACATTGAAAATCCTACGCCATTGTTTACTGTCTATATAATATTATATCTAGATATATATATATATATATATATTTATATATATTATATATATATGTGATATATAATATTTTTATCTATTTATAGGATATGTAGAATATATATTATATATTATATGTATGAATATATTTATATATGTATATAGATAGATAGATAGATATAATTGATTACATAGATTAGGATATAGGGTATAGATATAGGAGATAGGGTGATATATAATAGATCTAGATATAGATAATTATACGATATATATATGATATGTAAATACATCTATATAATAGTAGATAGTGATATATGTATCTATATATTAGGTCGTCTAGGCTATATGGGACGATATCGATATCGATCTCGCCATAATTATCATATCATATATATGTTAAATACATCTATATATATAGTAAAGGGTCTATATATCTCTATATATATCATTCTATTATATATAGGGGGTGGGGAGAGGGGAGGTGGGCGGGTGAGGGGGGGAGGGGTGGGGGGGTGAGTCGGGGATTATAAGTGGATAGATTCAGTAGTATATATATATGGACTATATAGTTATCAAATCTAAAGGTGTATGTATATGTATGTATATATGATATACATATATATAAATCTATCTATCTAGTATCTTATATATCGTCTCTAATATATATAATCTATTATATATATATATTATGGTGTGTGTGTGTGTGTGGTTTGTGTGGGGGGAGTGGGGGGGGTGTTGTTATGTTTGGGTGTGTATTTATATATGTATATATATATACACATCTATTTATAATATATCTGTCATATTCTAGCTCATATTTCTATTATAATATATATCCATCCATATCTTATGTTTATCTCTCTCTCTAGTCTATACTATATATATATCTGAATATATATATATGGTGTATGCTACTATGATACGATATTATATATTCTTATATATATATAATTATATATAATCTATATATAATATAGAAAATAATGATTATATATAAATACGTTATTTTTATTATATGTTATATATAATTCTATATATCTTTATATAATATTATATATAATATTATATAATATCTATAATATATATCTATATAATATCATATATATATGTATTATATATATATATATATATATTATATATATTTACTATATATATATATATATATCTCCTTATTCTGTCTATGTCTCGTATATATACTCTCATACTTATATTATCTATATCTCTATATATATATATAATATATAGATAATGCTAATATATGTGTGTGTGTGTGTGTGTGTGTGTGTCTGTCTTTAGTGTCTCTCTATCCATATCTCTATATATCTCTATTTGTAGACATATATATCTAGTATCTATCATATATATAGCTAAATACCTATATTGTATATCTCTATATATCTTCTATATCTATCTCATATCTACTATATATACCTATATCTATATCTCTATATATATAGACCTACATATATTAGATATATCATCTATTATCTATCATATACTATATATCTATCTATCGTATCATATATATAGATTTTATAACATCCATATTATATATATATTCTGTCTCTTATATATAACAATATATATATTTATTAAATATCTTATAAACTAATAACTATATATCTATAGTATATTTTTATAGATTATATATATATATCTACTATATAGATAATCTCATATCTATATAATTTGGTGGGTTGTGGGTGTGTGGTGTGGTGTGTGTTTGTGTGTGTTTGTGGTGTGTGTGATGTGTGTGTGTGTGGTGTGTTTGTGGGGTGTGTGTGTGTCATTTGTGTATGTATGGTCTGTATGGGTATGTCTGGTTGTATGTCGATATATATTAAAATGAAATATACTATAGTTATATATATATCTATATATATCTATTATGTATATATGTATATTGTCTAACGTAGACTATATTATATATATATCTATCTTATATATATATATGTATATTATTGTCTTGTAGATAGATAGTAATATATATTATTATAGAGGGTGCTATATATATATTATATATATATATATATATGGTGTATATCTCGTAATTATCTCTATATATCTATATATATCTGATATCTCTATTCTCTATATATATAATTATATGTATCTATTTTTAAAAAGATACCTCTATAATATATCTATATATTATATCTATTATAGCTATATATATCTCTTATGTATCACTATATCCTAGATACTATATCTATATATATATATCGTATATATATATTATCTATATCTAGATATATATATGAATATCGTTATTATAGTTATCTACTATCTTTATATTAATAGATATATATGATATATATATATATATTATTCTATACATATATAATAACATACTATAACATGTATACATATGTACTATAATATAGATGCATATATATTTTCTGTGTATATTATAAGTATATATATATATATAATATATATATATATATATCTATTATTATATATCTTTATATATATAATATATCTATACTATATTTATATAATATATAGTAATTATATATATATAATATATTATATATATATATATTTATATATATATATATATATATAT
>NW_023662727.1:5000-7500 GCF_015228065.2 Penaeus monodon | reverse complement strand
TATATACATACTATGTACACATTTATACACATTATATTTAAATATATATACACATGCTTATATACATATGTACACATATACACATATAACATATGTACCATATATATTGAATATATATATATATATACGATTTATTACCATATAAAAAAATACATATATATTAACATATATACATATATAGTCTAACATATATTATATAAAAATAATTATACATTTATTACATTTATATTCATATATATTTACATATATCACCCCCCCCCCCCCCCCCCCCCCCCCCCCCCCCCCCCCCCCCCCCCCCCCCCCCCCCTTTTATATACTTAATATTATACAATATTTATATACATATATACATATATATACTTATATATACATATATTTATATACATATATATACATATATATATTATATAATACATTTATTATTATATATACATTATATGTATACATATATACATATTTATACATACATTTATTATACAGATATATGCATATATTACATTTTGGAATACATATATATTACTATTATTATGAATAAAAGAGAGCTCATCTCGATACTAGTATTGGCAGTATGAAGGAATTCTTTGTGGATGAGTCGATACGTTCGTATGAAGTTATTATCGCTCAAGATAACGAGAAAAAGGGAAAGGAATTTCCTTTAAAATAAGCTTTCATTAAAATGGAACAGAAACACGAAGTAATATGAAGATTACGAAACTCAAATATATGGAAATATAAAATATTTAAAAGAAACAGAGGTATTGAAAAAGATTAAGTACGTGGTTACAACCTTTACAACCGAATTCAATTTGGAACGTGTCGGTTTTTAATTGTCATCACAACAAACCCAGTGGAGTTTTCATAATACGTAAATAAAATTTAAATAAATAAAATAAAAATAAAAGACAAAACTATTTCACCTCATGTACTCCTACCTTAAATTGGCGACACTTTGTTCAATAAAACGAGCAGCTCATTAATAATAAATATGAAATATGAATGTCTCCAGAAACCTTCGTTCTCTCTCCCACTGCCTGTGCCGCGCCCTCTTAACAGGGGTTTTCGAAATACCCTCGCGGCCAATTTGAAAAACAATGTTTGTTACACTTTATAACTATAGATAAACCTCAACCAGAAAATAATATCCTTAACTTTGAAAAATACCCAAAAAATCAAAAACCATAACATTCTATATCGAACACGAATGCACCAAACTTCTCTAGGGAGCACGAAACAATACAGGGGGAACTTAAAGCTAAAACAGAAAACAATATATATAGCGTATACAATTATCATAATTATATTATACAATTTATACATATAATATACATATATATACACAATACATATATATACACATATATACATATTGAGTAATTGACAGCGAAGTTGTACGCTCAACTCCCCGTGGGCCACTCGTGCGAAATTGATTAGCAATTCAAAATCCTATTGCTAAAATCAATTTCCACCGAGTGCCCACGGGAGTTGGCTTGCCGTAAAAACTTCGCTGTTCATTACTCAAGTATGAGTAGACAGGTTAATGTCTATCGGAGGCTAGTAAGATCCCTAGTTGCACATCCCTTTTAGTGGTTCGTGTGGGCATGGTTGGTTTAGCACTGGCCTCGCAGTTTATACCCGGATGACCTAGGTTCGATTCCTGGTCAGGAGGGTTGTTATTATCGATGATCAATGCGGCCATGCATTATCCATCTTTCATAAAATATAACCTCAAGGACATCTGACATAGGATTTTGAATTGCCTAAATCAATTCCACCGAGTGCCCACGGGGAGTGAGCGTAAAACTTCGCTTCATACTTCAAAGTATGTGATAGACAGTAATGTCTATGGAGCTAGTAAGATCCTAGTTGCACCACTCCATTTAGTGGGTCCGTGTGCATGGTTGTTTAGCACTGGCCTCCGGTTTCATACCCGGAGTGACCTAGGTTCGAGTGCCTGGTCAGGGAGGGTGTTATTATCAGATTATTCAATGCGGCATTGCATTATGTCATCTTTCATAAAATCATACCTCAGGACATCTGCATTGTAGGATTTGAATTGTCTAAATCAATTTCCACCGAGGTGCCCACGGGGAAGTGAGCGTAAAACATCGCTGTCATTACTCAAGTATGAGTAGACACGGTAATGTCTATGGAAGCTAGGAAGATCCTAGGTTGCACCACTCCTTTTAGTGGTCGTTTTGCATGGTTTGGTTTTAGCACTGGCTCCGTTTCATACCGGAGTGACCTAGGTTCGAGTCCTGGTCAGTGAGGCGTTTTGTTATTTATCGATATCAATGCCGGCATTGCATTATTTCCATCTTTCATAAAAAATAATACTCAGCGGACAATTCTGACATAGGGATCCTTGAATGCTAAATCAAATTCAACCGATTTGCCCACGGGAGTGAGCGTTAAAACTTCGCTGTTCATTTACCAAGTATGAGTAGGACAGGTAATGTCTATGGAGCTAGTAAGATCTAGTTTGCACACTCCTTTTAGTGGT
>NW_023662726.1:10000-12500 GCF_015228065.2 Penaeus monodon | reverse complement strand
ACTGGATGTGATGAGTTTAAACTCTTGATTGCTTGCAAGGCACTACGAGAGTCACAATATATTACAACAGAATGGTTCGTAAGATCTCTAGTCATCTTAATTGCTGCAAGGATGGCATGTAATTCTGTAGTGAAGATCGAGGCTTCTAGAGAAAGACTGCCAGATGCAGTCTTCTGTCTGCTCACTGCTGCAATGCCCACACCATTTTCAGATTTCGAACCATCTGTATATATTGATTCTGATCCTTGGTACTTAGAAATGTGCTGAAGAAATCTCTCTCTGACTTCTGCTTCAGATCTCTCCCCTTTCCCAATTCCGACCAAATCCAGCTCGACTTGATTAGTGCAAGGGGGGAATTGGGGAATTCCAACAGCCACAACCTTAGTGAGACTTAAATTAAGCTCTTCCACAAGATTGGTTATCCTCAAGGGGGTTGAAAACCAATCTGGATGTAAGAGATCCCGGAATCCTTTGTAGTCTCGTGTAGTAAATCAGGTTCATGTAGTCCCGGTGTAATGAAAGAGGTGGTTCTCCACTCTCAGCATACAGGGACTCCACAGGTGAAGACCTGAAAGCCCCAGAACAGATTCTGAGAGCTTCATTATGTACTGAGTCCAACATCCGGAGAACAGTGGGAGTTGCAGATGAATAAGCTTCACATCCATAATCAAGCTTACTACGAATAATCGCTTGGTAAAGCCGTAGAAGATAAATGTGAAAGAACCCACAAAATACTAAGCGCTTTTGTAGCCTTCACTTTTAACTGTTTGATGTGAGGCACCCATGTGTCTTGATTAAAAAATCAGACCCAAGTACTTCACCTCTTGGACAAATTGCAGTGGGTTTGCGCCTAAATAGAGGGAAGGATGGAACTTTCCTCGTTTGTGGAAATGTATAGCCATGGTCTTGCTTGGAGAAAATTTGAACCCATGATATGCTGCCCACTGTACAACCTGATTTATTGCAGTCTGCATGTGTCCTTGCACATCCTGCAAGCTTCTTCCTGAGCAGTACAGGGTAAAGTCATCCACATACAGATTACATGAGACCGCACTTGGAACAACCTTTACGATGTCATTTATAGCAATGGCAAACAGGGTCACACTTAAGACACTCCCTTGTGGGATCCCTTCCAGCTGATCTTCCAGGTTAGAGAAACTATTTCCTACCCGAACTCTAAACATCCTGTCAGCAAGGAAGCTTTGTATGAAGGTAGGTAATGTCATACAGCTTCATGAGTATGCCATGCTTCCAAGTAGTATCGTAGGCCTTTCCAAGGTCAAAGAAGACTGCTATCATGTGACGTCGCAGTGCGAAGGAATTCTGTATAGCAGTTTCCATCCTCACAAGTGCATCTGTGGTCGATCTCAATTTTCTAAAGCCATATTGACATGGGGTCAACACGTTTTTTTTTCTAGCAACCATGCCAACCTGAAGTTTACCATTTTCTCCATCAGCATGCAGATGCAGCTGGTGAGGGAAATTGGTCTGTAATTTCCTGGTATGGAAGCATCTTTGCCAGGTTTAGGAACAGGAATGATAATAGCTTTTCTCCATGTGGATGGCACTGTGCCCTCTCTATTGATCCTATTGAATAGGTCTAACAGGAACTGGGAGCTCTCCGGTAAGTGAGATATCATTTGGTATGGAATATCGTCTTTTCCTGGTCAGTCTTACGGTGGTTTGTTACATATATACATACATACATATATATATGTGTGTGTGTGTGTGTGTGTGTGTGTGTGTGTGTGTGTGTGTGTGTGTGTGTGCGTGTGTGTGCGGATGTGTGTGTGTGTGTGTGTGTTTTGTGTGTGTGTGTGTGTGTGTGTGTGTTTTTGTGAGTGTGTGTTTGTGTGTGTTTGTGTGTGTGTGTGTTTGTGTGTGTGTGTGTGTGTGTGTGTGTGTGTGTGTGGTGTGTGTGTGTGACTGCCATAATGGTCCACTGATCAAAGCAGTTCCCCGCGGCCTGCGCTACGATTCCTGATTCGAGCTCGGGTCCCACAGTGAGAGAACAACTTCTCGCCTTGAGATGAAAAAGCCCATGTGCCGTAGAGAAAGTCGCCACCATGGCACAACTGTTAGCGTGTGAATCGCGGTTAATCAGGAAGGGCACCCAAATCAGGCAATGTGGTACTGCCACACTGGCTCTCAATAATGAATTGAGAGAGGCCCAAAGTCCTGTAGAGTTATGAATTGCTTTTAAAAAAAAAAATGAAAATACATACATACGTACATATATATATACCTATTTTAATTTGGGACAGTAGACAGATTATATTACTTTTTTTTATCAATATTATCATTTACTGCAGTTCATTCACTGCAGGACACACTGATATATATATATATAATATATATATATATATATATATATATATAAATATATTATATATATATATATATATATATATATATATATATATATATATATATATATATATTATTATATGTATATATATATATTATATTATATATAAATATATATATAATATATATATAT
>NW_023662726.1:0-5000 GCF_015228065.2 Penaeus monodon | reverse complement strand
AAATGTATATATTGCTACGCCAGTGGGTATTTGTCTCTGTGCGAAACATGTGTTAACATGAAAAGGTTGACCTGGGCATGTGTTAACATGAAGGGACCTGGGCAAACATGACGCAATTGGCTGTGAGCGGAGGAGCGGAGGAACAAGCCAAGAGGAAGATGGAGTTGGGTGCTGCACTGGTGAAGACATCGTGTGTGCCCTTGTGACTGATAAACTTTGTGTTGCCCTGTTATAAGCTGTATCGTGCAGTGGGACATGCTGGTTTCTCCCTGTATTGTGCCTATAGAAAAGTGTACGGGTAAATAACTTGTGTAAATAAAGGAAAGACTGTCATTTGTTTTATTTCGTGCCCTGCCTCACCACTTGGCGTTTCCCCTCATGGTGTTCTGGGACGCTGTGGTGCTCAGTGCCTCTTGGAGCTGTTCAGTGTTCACGACCCTGTGGATAGCACGCCGTCTGCCTAGCCTGCCTTGTGTTGGTGGCAGAGAGACGAGGCGGACCGGCGTAACAAATGGTGTCAGGAGTGGGATTTGTGATATTTGATCAGTGAGACGCGCCGATTTATCACGTCGTCCAAAGATGGCGGCAGCCATGGGGGAGAGGAGGCTTTGACTGAGGCAGGCACGAGTGAGGTGAATCCGAGCCAGAGGGACCTGATCACTGCCATGTTGGCCGGTATGAGGGAGGAAATGGCACAAAGGGCAGAAGAGCAGGCACAGAGGGCACACGAACAGGCGCACCATCTCGTCGAGATGCAGGAAAGGGAAAGGCAGAGGAACAGTTCTGCCAACTTGTTGAGGTGCTACAGAGCAATCTTGCATCTGTGAAGATGGAAACTCAGCAGTACACCGACAAGGCCTGCAACAGCGTGAAGAGTGAACTGATGGAGGAGGTGCAGACTCTGAAGGGCGAGGTTCAGGACCTGAGGGAGGAAGTGAAGGCGGAAAGGCAGCGTCACGAGGTAGTAACGTTGCAAGCAGAGAAGGCAGACGAGGTTCTGGCAACAGATGCCAGAGTGTCAGATTTTCTGGGGTCTGCCTGGGGTCCGTGGCAGGAAATCCCCGGGCCTCGCAGCATCGTGTTGGAGCCAGTGGTCGCTGCAGAAGGCTGGGGACCCATCGGAACCGCTCCTTTGGATATAGGTGGCGGCAAACTCGGACCCGGTCAACCCGCCTCGTTGCCTCCCTCACCCCCTTCCTCCCCCCCCGGGCGTGTTAGTTCACGGCACGCGTTCTCCACCCTGCAGCCCCTCGGCCTCCAGACATTTTGTGAGGCGTAAGCCAGCTGAGTACAACGGGACGGTGGCCTGGGAGGTATATGTCGCCCAATTTGAAATGCTGGCATCTGCCCAGGGGTGGAGCCCGGAAGAGAAGGCCCTGCAGCTGGTAACAGTGATAAGGGGCCCCTCGGTGGAAGTGTTGGGGCATCTGCCGCCATCCAACATACTTCTTACACCAGCGTGGCAGAGGCTTTGAAACGCCGTTTCGGGCACCACCTCCAGGCCGAGGTATATCGGGCCCACTTGAAGAAGCGGACTCGTGAGCGTGGCGAGACACTGTCCCAGCTGGCGCAGGTTGTGGAGGCGCTGGTAAGGAGGTCGTGCCCTGCGACTGCGGAAGAGATGATTGTGGTCCTGGCCCGCGATTTCTTTGTTGACGCTTTGCAGGACCAGCAGCTGCAAATCTACGTCAAGCAGGCACACCCTGCGGGTGGCGCTGGCGAGGGCCTTGGAGTTCGAGGCCTTCCTGAAGGCAACCAGTGGCCTAGGGCCAGCTGCTCAGCCCTGCCATGACTTCCGGGGCCGGAAGGCTAAAGTGGAGAATGTAGCATTGAGGAAGGTGAGCCCGAGCACTTCCAAGGCTTGTGATGGGGCTGCAGAGATGTAGGGCACAGATGTAGTCAGTGTCAGAGGGAGCGGAGAACACGTTCTCTCAACCGGATGGATTCTGATGCCTTCCAGCAGTGCTGCAAGGACTGTGGCAGGTATGGTCACCATCCGAGTGCATGTCCTAAGGCTAAGGAAGTGGTACAGGCGGAAAACTCTGGAGAAGGGGGCCGAAACCCAGCCGTCCTCGGTTCCCGGGCCCCGACTTGGGTAAGCTGTCAGCGAACCAAGACGATGCAGGTGGATGGCTCAATAGATGGGAAACCATGCCGCCTGACAATGGACACTGGGGCTGAGAAGACCCTAGTGCGGCCACTATGCAACTTCCAGACGCACCACAGAGACTGTGTGGTGTCACGGGGCATTGTGTGCAGCTCAAAGGGGGCCCGTGGGCTTGTATTGGGCGTGGGCAGCACGGTGCAGCGGCTGCCGGTGTATGTGGTCAATCAGGACGAGCACTGCTTGCTGGGCCTTGACTACCTGATGCAGAGTAAGGCGTGTGTCGACCTTGGACGGAAGCTGGTGAGGGTGCACGGTGAAGATGTGCCCTTGCTTCCAGAGGTTGGCTGCACAGAGGTAGTTAAGGCTGAGCGACTGCACCTTGCCCCTTGGACAGAGTCTAGAATCCGGTGCCGACTGTCAAGAGTGATGCGTGGAGTAGAGGGCCTCGTGGAGCCCATCCAAAACCTGCAGCTGGCTGATGGCGTAGCGGTTGGGCGGAGCCTTGTTGGACCAGGGGAGGGGTTAGTTACAGTGTTGGTAGGCAACTTCTCCGATGAGGCCCAGAAGGTGCCAGCTGGTGCAAAGCTGGGCATTTGTGAGGAAGTGGAGCATCCAGAAGAGTCGTCGGGGAGCGAGGAGTTGGTTGGTGTGGGGCCGTTGCCTGACTTCCTCGAGGACTTGGCGCACCGACTGTGGCATTACCATGTGCCAGGAAGCTACTCCCGGGCCATGGTGAAAAAGAAGATGACGTTAGCCCCAGTAGCGGCTATGAGGACGTGGCAGACGCTGACCGAGATGAGGACGAGCATTTGGACGGTGAGGGCGATGCAACAGACGTCAGTGGTGACCATACCCATACTGGAGGGGTCACCAGTGAGGGATGAGAACAAAATGGCTTCCTGGTGCACCAAGGCCTATGAGAGGGGATGGTGCACCCACCCTGGTTCATTCCATCTTAGACCAGGGAGAACTCTCCCACATGTCTTTGCCGTGCGAGGCATCCCGTAATACAGGAGACAGGAGTCCTGGAGGTTGAGCGATGCTGCACGCTGCGCCCTGCAGCTGGCAACACACCTCTTTGGTCCTTTGTTCTGGTTGGATGGGTGGCTTGATCGGGGCCCGGTCGAGTCAGTCGGCTGGTCGAATGTGGCTGGGGTCGGGCAGGCACTGTTCAAGTCGGTGGCGCATGGGTCCCGCGACTGCCATCAGTACTGTAATGGTGGCTGCGTGTATTTCCTCATTGCCCTGTGGCTGTTGGGAGATTTTGAACCCCAACTGTAGCTTCCCCTCGTTGGACTCCATGGTGTGTGGGGGGGTGAGGAAATGAAGAATTCAAATTTGTATGAGTGCTACAAATTTTCAGGATCTGGTTCTCTCCCTGACGACCTGCGCAGTCCCCTGACCATTCCCTCTGGAACATCACATATTGTCACTTTGGAACCTTCTTCCCAGCTTCCAAAGGGGCGGGAGTGGGAATCGTGGTGGTTCCCGGGCTCCCAAACAGGTGGGGGGGGGGAGGGGTCCTCCTCAATCCCCCGAGGAAGTCTTGCATGGTGAATATGAGAACATTTCATTAGTGGGTGCCTGGTAGTGGGGACCATTTATGGTGTGTCAATCGTGGATCTTGATATTTCGGAGTACATCGAAAAATTGTTGAAGTGTGTCGGCGTGATCCTCGCATCGCCCTGCAGGGATGTGGCCTGGTAGTTGGGGTTTCTTTCCCCGGACGAGAGTGGACGTCTGCGTGCGGATGTGCGACATTCCTGGAGCTCGAAGTTTCATTTTCTCCTGAAAAAACCCTTAATCGGTGTGGGGGAGTTGTTTTTTCCGAGCCCTGGTGAGGTATTCTGGGAGAGACTGTTGGAGGAGCTAGAGAGTTTTAATGTGGTGGCAGTGAAACGTTTTGGGAAGAGAGTTGAGGGTTTTGGAAACATCGACACCAGCTCTTCTTCTAGCTTTTTACCCCGTTGGTCCTTCCAGAATGGTTAAGTTAGCATGGTGCCACCTCAAGGTAGAGCCATGTGGTTTCCCAGCCCTATGCGGTGCTTCCACTGCCAGGGTTGTGGGCGTGGAACCAACTCTTGCCGTTTAAAGAAAATGGGCAACCAAAAAGTATGTGTAGGGTGTGGTGCAGCAGGTCATCAAGGAGATGACGGCTGTCCGGGTCCATTATGCTGTTGCCACTGCCAAAGAGGCTTATGAAGCTTCTTCAAACAGTGTAAAAAGGTACAAATTTGAAAAGGAAGTATTGGTAATAAGGAGCAAGGAGAAAGTTAGTTTTCCAGAGGCAAAGCGACGTGCCCCTTTTGCTATTTGCACAGCCAGGTAAGTCCTTTGCTTCGGTTCAACCCATCCTCCTTCCCACCAACCCTTTCCCTCCAGCTCTTACAACACACACTCTGCCACTTCTTTAACCCTCAGTTTGGAAATTGGTGACACTGCCTCTGGTGAGTTGTTCCACCAGAAACGGAATAGGAGTGAGGGGTCTATTGAGGAGACTCCTCCTCCCAAAGTAAGGTCTTTGGAGCCAACATTTAAGGCTCCAGAGGCCTCAACGGTGACCGCTCCAGCTGCCACAACATCCACAGGGGCCTCCGCTGCTAGACAGAATGCCCCTGAAGCAAAGGCTCAGGTCCGCTCCCCCCCTAATGGAAGCCGCCTTGCCGCGGTGGGGGGGCTTGAGGTCCCAATGATCTGGTGAGCCGGACCAGAGGGCTACCCATACTGGAGGGGTCACCCGTGAGGGATGAGACAAAATGGCTTCCTGGTGCACCAAGGCCTATGAGAGGGGGATGGTGCACCACCCCTGGTTCATTCCATCTTGGACCAGGGAGAAAATCTCCCACGTGTGTTTGCCATGCGTGGCATCCCGTATTACCAGGAGGGCAGGAGT
>NW_023662725.1:0-15782 GCF_015228065.2 Penaeus monodon | reverse complement strand
CCCCCCGGGTTTAAAAAACCTTTCCCCTTTCCCTCCCCCTTTGCTGGGTCGCCCTTCCCTTCCCCCGGGCGGTATTTTAGGGGGGAAAACGACGTAATCCATCCCCAAAATTTTTATGAGCAGCTGTAACTCTGCTTTCCGTCATTTGGGGATATGTCTAAGCAAATTATAAGTTTTTGGGCGTGTATTAAAGATCTAAGTATTGGCTCTTTTGTGTTTTCTAAGTTACAAAGGTTTTAGCGAATTGTATTCTAAGTATTTTGTGTTTTTTGATGACTTGTATTCTCCTTTTGCCTTTTTTTGGATATTTTTATTCGAATAATCTCAAATAACTTTTGGGGTTTGTGTTGTTATCTGTCTGCTTTAAAATTCATTGTGTTTGTTCTTCGTTCTCCCTTTAGTGCAAATTCTGAACTGGGTTGGTGAACATTTTTGAACTCGTGAACACGTGACGGTTTTCTCATTCGGAAAGTTACACGTTTTTTTTTTTTTCTGGGGGGGGGTTAGATTATAAAATTTCCAACAAAGAATTTATTACATTATTGTTGAATATCAGGACCTTCAGAATTTTGCTAATGATGATCTAAAAGTATATCATTTAACGGAGATAAAATTCACCTATATAAGCGAACATTAAATTTGTTTGGGTTTAAAATGCGTGTAAGTGAACTGCCAGCTATGTAATTTCCATACAAATAATAGAGTTAAGGGTTTAAAGGGGTGTGGTGATGGTAGCGATGATGTTGGCAGCAGAAATATTAGTAATAATAATAATGTTAGAATATATTGTTACAGCAAAAAAACAAAGCGATATATCATAATCAAAATACTTTTAGTTAACTTAGTAACATAAAGGCTCTAAAGAATAAATGCATACAATAAATAACAGTAAAAAAATAAAAAAAAAACAGAAGTCGGCGTTTCAAAGCAAACTCAAAAAACGCGGACACGAAGCAAAAAAAGGAACCTGAAGACGAACCTTAAAACGAACCTTAAAACGCGACCGCCCAGATCGCGAATTTGTTTTAAACACATCTATAAATTCGCATGCAGTTGTCTTTCATCTAATTCTTCACGCCATCCACATACAAAGACCAAAATTTGGGGCGAGTGTCAAGAGTTGAGAAATTGGTCAGTATGAAATATGAAATACTTATCCCCCCCGCTAACCGATTTCCCGTTTCGCTTTTTGTTTCGAAGCCTCGACCCTACGGCTTCCATCTTCGAGTCTTATCTTCGCAGTGCGAATTAAATATTCCCCTTGATCCGCCTTCCGTGGAGAATCGAACTTGTATACGAGTGTCTGACGTCAGCTCCCCAAAATTTTGCGGTGTTTTTTTCCGGTTAGTTTTTGTTTTTCCTCTTCTCCTTTATACAATTTTTAACGAAGGAGATCAGTAGCGAAGGCAGAGCTGAGGGGTACAAATTTGCAGAAAAAGGTTGGGCCCCCCAACTATTTTTTTTTTTCTTTCTTTTCCTTATTCGTCTCTCTTTATGCCTTGCTTTTATTTCGTATCTTCTTCTTGTTTTCTTTCTTTTTTTTACGGAGGTTTTATTTGGAAAAAACGGGGTTTAAGATTTTTTCGCTAGAGAATTAATCGCTTTGTTTTCAGGCTTAAAAGAATAATATATTTTTTTCTGTCTCAACATTTTTTTACTGAGTTTTTCTTGTCCCCAACCCCACAGCAATGAACTTAGGCATAGAAATAAAGCAAACGATTATTTTAAGACCTTAAAAGGGTTCGTAACTGACACCCCCTTTAAAACAGTACATAAGACTTTAAAAAAAGGGAAAAAGAGAAAAAAGAAGACTTTTAAAAAAGAAAAAAACATGGGCCTACCCTAAAAGGGAAAATTTTTGCGACATAAATCCCTCCCTTTAAAACCCCTTTTTCACAACCCCCCGTCGTAAACACGCCCCTTACCCCTAGGGTACCCTCTTCCCCCTTTCTCTCTTCCCCTCTCTCTCTCTCTCCTTCTCTCTCTCTCTCTCTCTCTCTCTCCTCTTTCTCCCCCTTTCTCTCTCTTCCCCCCTCCCTTTCCCCCCCGACGCCATGCCTTATGCCCTACATCCCGGGGGAAGGGATACCAGGGCCCTGGCCCGAGCCCGCGCCCCGCGCCCGGGGGCTGCGCTCAGCAAGGGGACGCGGCCACACCCCGCGGAAAAACTAAACACCTTGTTTAACAGCGGACCCTTCGCCCCGACAAGTTCCATATTTTGGTTTTTATCTCTGGCGAATCAAAAGCTTTCATCCCCCAAAAAGTTAATTTTCTGCTCGTGAAGCCGGGGCATTTTTCCCGCGCTGGGCGCCCCTCCTCGTCGAGGCAACTTTGGGAGATAGGGTTTTGATCTCGGCTTCGCTTGGGTTTATCTCTGTCATCCTCCACTTTTGTCTTGCTTTTTCCTTTTTCCCCCCTTTGTTTTTTCTCTCCCCTCCTCTCTTCTCTCCTTCTTCTCTCTTTTTCTTTGTATATTATATAAAATATATATATTATAATAATAATATAATAATAATATTATATATATGTACACACAATACCAAACAACACAACACACACACACACGACACCACACACACAATGATATAATATATATATATATATATATTGTTATAATAAATATATATATATAAAAATTTGTATAAATATAATATAATATAAAAATTATATATATATTATATATATATATATTCGCCCACATTTTCTCCCCCGTCACCATCATTTCCTTTCCTCTCCCCTTTTTCCCCTCCCTATCCCTCTCCCTTTCCCTTTTCGTCCCTTTCCCCCTCCGTCCCTCAACCCATCCTCTCTCTTTCTCTTTTCTCGCTCTCTGAACTCTATTTCGCCATGAAAAATTGTAACTTGAAAAAAATAGTCCTTAGGTCGGATAAGATGGGGAAACCCGGGGGGAAATTTAAAGAAATTTACGCAGGTGGAAAGGGAGTCTGTGTTTTAAAAAAAGAGAGTTTTCGCAAGATATTTTTTTGCAGGATTTGCCCCGAGTGAAATTTACTTTGGAAAAAGGTTTTTTAAAAAATCAGATATTAAAAAAAAGAATATTCATTTTGGTTTCGTTTGTCGTTTTTATGCGAGGATTCATATTTTGAGAGTGTGTGTGTGTGTGTGTGGTGGTGTGTGGGGTGTTGGTGTTGTGTGTTGGGGGGTTTTGTGGGGGTGTGACGTGTGGTGTGTGGTGGTGGTCCTTTTGTGGTGTGTTTTTGTTTCTTGTGTGCTGCGTGTGTGATGCGTTGCGCCATAAAGCCTGAAATGACCCCCCGGGACTAATGGGCGCTGATTTCCCCCGCGGACCAGCACGAAAAGACGAGACACGGAGAGATAACGGGGCGGGTCCCCCATAAGACCGCGATAGCGGCGAAGAGCGGGGAAAACAAGGAAGAGCGAGGGGGAAGGGGGCTCCCGCGACGGCCTTGGCGAAGAAAAATCTCGGCCGAAGAAGAACAACGGGGGGTGAGGAACAAGGGTGAAGAACAAGGAGACAAAGGGGAGAAACTCGTGTGGGGAAGAAGAACAACGGGGAGAAAAAAGTTTGTAGGTGTGGAAGCACAGAGGGGGAAAGGGAACGGACAGTAGTGGAGAACAATGGAGAAGTAAAAGGGTGAATACGTCTTTGAAAACAAGAAAGCTGAAAAAAAAAGAAAGATAAGAACAAGGAAAATCATGAAAGTGGGAGAAAAATATGGAGATGAAGGACAAGAGAGAACAAAAGATGAAGAACAAGCGAGGATGAAGAACAGCGGTAAATGTAAAAGTGAGAAAAAAGTAAAGGGGGCAGACGGCGGGGTGAAAAACAGCGAAAAAGGTATAGTTAGTGAACAACGTGAAAAACGAAAAACTACAAGAAAAGAAAAAAGATAAAAAAAGGGTAGCAATTTAAAAAAATGGAAAAGGAAAAAAAGGACGAAAAGTAAGAAAAAAATACTCATTTAAAAACAACGAGAAAAAGAAAAAATTAGAAAAGATGCAGAAGATTCGAAAAGCAAAGAAGAAGACGGAACAGGTTTTTAAAATGAGGAAGAACACAGGCGAGGCGAATGGTAGATAAAGAACAAAACGAAGATGAAGAAACAAGGTAAGGGGAAGGGTAAAATGGGTCAAGGGAAGAACAGGGTGAAGGCGAAGAACAAAATTGGAGAGGAGAAAAAAAGAGAATGAATGAAGGACGGAAGGGGAAAGGGAAAGGACCGAAAAAAGGGAAAGAGAGGAAGAAGAAAAAATAAAAGAAAAAGGGAAAAAAAGACAATTTTGATAATGGGGAAAAGAGAGAAAAAAATCCCCAAGGTTTTGGAAGAAAAAGACCCAAAGGCAAGAACAAAGAGAAAAAGAAGATAAGATTAACAAAATAAATAAAAAAAAAACAAGAACAGAAAACAAAAATAAGAACAAGCAAGGAAAAAAATGAAAACGGCAAAAGGGGAAGAACATCCATGATTTTAAAATTTTTCCTTTTTTTTTTTTTTTTTTCCCTTTTTTGGGGCGAAATTCAAGTTAATGCTTTTTCCTTAACAAACGAGAAGGGAGAGACAACATGGGGTTTTTGGAAAATTTTTTTATATATATTTTTAAAATTGAAAAAAAAAAAAATCTGAAAAAAGGGATAACTTTTTTTTTTTTCTTTCAAGGAAATTTCAGGAATGTTTTCGACATCAAATTCGGAGCGAAAAAAATTTTAATTCGCCGCGAAATTATTTTGATTGTGGTTTGACTTGCGCGGACAAGAAACACCCCCACACATATAAAATCTTTTACCAACAATATTTATTTTTCCCCGTTTCTTTAAGGTTTTTGGTTATTCAGGTATGTGTAATTTTCTCTCATTTTGGTTTTTATTTTTGAAAAAAGAAAACCCTGGATTTTATATTATATATTATATATATTATATATTAATATTATTAAATATTAATTAATAATATAATAATATTATGAGTAGGAAAATAATGAATTAAAAAAATACAAAAATAAAAAGATAATAAATAATAATATATATATAATATATAAAATAATAATACTCACCCCAAAACACACACACACCACCACACGCACACCAAAAACACACACACAACACCACACACACACACAAAACACCCACACACACACAAAAACCCCCACACAATAAATATAATAATTAATAATATATATATATATATATATATTAATATATATTATATATATGTAATGGTGTGTGTGTGTGGTGTGTGTGTGTGTGTGTGTGTGGTGTGTGTATATATATATATAAATATATATATATATATATTTTAATAAAATATAAAATATAAAATTTAATGTATATATATATTTAATATAGTAATAATTATATATATATTAATAAATATAAATATATTTATAAAATTTTATATAATTTATTATAGTATGTGTGGTGTGTGTGTGTGAAATATATATTTATATAAATATATATCTATAAATATATTTAAAATTAATTATTATATTTAATTTAATATTTTTAATAATTATATTTAATTAAAATTATATATTATATATAATATAAAATTTTAAAATTTTTAAATATTATATAATTTTGTTCTTATTCGTTCGAAGGGATGGGATTTAAAAACTTTTAATATTTAAAAAAATTTTTACAATATAAAGGGTTTTGAAATCTTTTTTTTTTAATTTTTATCATCGAAATTTTCTATCCCAAAATCCGAAAATTTTCACAAATTTTCCTTGCAAAGCCCAAACCTTGCAACATCACAGTACTCAGTACCCCCCAACCCCCCCCGCCAGCCCCCCCCCCCTACAAAGCTCAAAGGGGCGCACTCAGCGGGCTTTTCCGTGCGTAGTTTAGTGCAGTCTGCCTTTAATCAATGAACTTTTTCCTCGCGCTTGTTAAAGATCCTTTGCTTTAAGAGGGGTTTGGAAACCGACAAGCAACCTTGTACATGAATTTGAGCGCCTAACGCACGCACACACCACTCTCGTCCAACAGTACGCACACACACCACACACACACACAACACAACACACACACACACAACCCCCACACACACACACAACACAAACACACCCACACACCACACTTTTTCACCCCATACACACACACACGCCGTACACACACCACACACACACACACACACACCACCACAGACCCACAACCACCACACACCACACACACACACACCACACGGGCGGGGGGGCATTTTGAAAAATTCTGAATATATGTATTTTTATTAGTTTTATATTTTATACACACAGTGCATATGCGATGTACGCGCTGAGCATTACCATATATCTTCTTCTTTTTTTTCCAGTTTTAAACCCCCAATTTTTATGGGGGCCATGATGTTTTGGTTCTGGCAGATTTTTTTTGGCCGGACCCCCCCCGACGCCAACCTTCTCCATTCACCCGGGCCCCGGGCCCGGGCCCCCGATTGGGGGCCCCTTTGCCCACTCAGTGGTAGGTAGGAAAATCGGGTGAATTTCCCTTGCCCGGGGGAAAACAACGCGGGCCCGGTGACCGAACCCGAACCTGTTTCCCCGTCGTGATGTTTTGAGCGATGTTTAACATCGGCTACCGGGGCCCCCAAGTATACCTAATATTAAAAAAGCAAATATAATCACAAGCACAAACATAAAAGGGATAGACATACACAACTCAACACAAACACCCCAAAAACAGTAACATACACAACAAAACATGCCATCACATACCCACACAAAAAAACATACAAAAACAAGCACACACACGGTCCAGGGCCCAAATGTTTTTCCAAAAATTTCTGAAAATTTAATTTTTGCAAAAAAACAGAGCTTTTGAGTAATCTAAAGCATCAAAAATCTCAGCATAAAATTATGTACCCGCACAAACACCACACCACATACACAAGACGATTTGCTTGGGTAAATCATGGAGAACGGGAAACAGTGATCTTTTTTTCCCAGGGAAAAAAACAACAAATGGACATCTATTTGCAGGACGAAATCGGTCACATGTTTTAGCATTTTATAACCTGGAACGCGCATGACACTTTATTTTTTCATTTTCCATTTTTTTTTATTACTCTGTGAACGCCAAAAAATTTCCCTTTGAATTTTTTCGGGTCATTTTTTTCGACCGCGGTAAAGCTGGAAATCCTAGTAAAGTTATATACATTTTGACCCATATGGTTTCTCCTTTGGTCTTACAATGAATGCTTTTATGTAAGCATTAAGGGATAAATTTTTTGGAAAAAGAAACCTCGTGATGTGAAAGGAGGGGGGAGAAGGAGAAAAGGGGGAAAAGAGAGAGAAAAAAATCCCGCAGAGAAGAAAAGAATCTAAAATTTTAAGGTTTTTTTGATGCAAAGCGAGATACTCATCTAGTGCGTCGAAAGAATTTTTCAAAAAAAAGAAAGAAAAAAAAAAATGGAAAAAGATAACAAAATAAGAAAAAAATGTAAAAAAAAACGTAAGCAAAGTACACCGAAAAATTTTTGCAGGGGAAAAATCCAAAAAAAAAAACAGAGGTCGAGCTAAAAAAGGACTTAACTCATTTTTTTCAGTAATGGAAATAAAACTTTTTTCCGCCCAACGTGAGTCACCCCGGTACCTTTGACTAGAACTTTTCAAAAACCGATAAAAAAAAATGCTTTTGCAGTGGGTTTTGCGCCATGACCGCCCCCGCTGCTTTGGGGGCCTTGAGTTGGGGAAAGCCCCTGTCTTGCCTCTCTTTTCTTTCGCTTCTCTCTTTCCTTTTCGGTTCTTTCTCTTTGCTCTCCTCTCTTTCAGTGCCTCTCTCTTTTTTTGGGTCTCTCTCTTTTTCTTTCCTCTCTCTCCTAGTCTTTTTCTCTTTTTTGTTTCTCGGTCTCTATCTTGCTCCCCCTCTTTCTTTTTCCTTGCTTTTGTCTGTTTCCGCTCTTCTCTGTCTTTCTCGCCCCCTATTTTTTTCTCTTTTCTATCTCGAGCTCTCTCTTTCTGCTTTCTCTCCTATCTCATTTGTTCTCGGTCTCTTTTTGTCTCTCTCTTTCTTTTTCGCTTCTTTTTCTCGTATCTTTTTTTCCTTCGTTTCTCTTTTTCTAATTCTCGCTTCTTTTTTCTTTGTTTTTCTTTGTTCTCTTGTCTCTCCCTTTTTCTGTTTTGATCTCTCTTTTCTTATTTCTCGCTTTCCTCTCTTCTTATTGTCCTTATATATATTTCTCCGTCATTTCCTCCTTGTTCTGGGTTTCCCTACTCGTTTTTTTTGGGTCTTCTACTCTGAAATCCGCTCTTATCTCGTATGTCTTTTCACACAGTTTTATGTTCCTTTTCCCTTTTCATAGTCAAATGAATTCAGAAAAAAACTAAATCTGCTTGTTATTCAGCAGAAAAGGAGCCGGACCGAATCTAATGTTTCTTTCAGCGAATCGAATTTCAAACCCAGGAATGTTAACGAATGCTAGTAAGGCATGGAGCAATGTAAGCTTAGAAATATATGGACATCCCTTGAATATGGCGAACACGGGAGGTTTTATATTAGCGCCGCTGTGTGTGTGTGTGTGGTGTGGTGTATTTTAATATTACAAACACACACACAACACACAACACACACAACACACACAACAAATACACAACACCACACACACACACACACGCCCCCGCACGCCCCACGCAACACACACACACCCCCACACACACAACACACACACAACCCCAAAACACAATAATATATAATATATATAAAATTAAAATTTTAAAAATTATATATATAACAGCATATATAATATAAAATATATATATAAATATAAGTATAATATTAGAATTTTGGGTTATATATACTAATTATTATATAATAATATATATAAAAGAAAATAATATATATATATTATTAATATTTTTGATATAGATAATAGTAATAGATAGATAGAAAATATAAAATATATACACACAACACACACAAATATATATTTTAACAAAATATTGCCTACAATTTATATATTGTGGCATATAGAGAGCAGAATCTATGGCACTGTTCTCTGGCAAAAAAAATCTTTTGCCGCCATTCTAAAACGGGGCCCTTTATCTGACCGGCGTTTCCCTTTAAAAACAAGAAGGCCCTTTGCCTTGGACAAAAATATAAACAAATGCATAGAAAAACTGCAGTGTAAAAGTAGGTAATGAAAGGGAAAAAAAAGGAATGAATGATTCGGTATGGCCCTTTATCAGTTTTCACTTCAGAAAATGAATTTTAAGGGACTTTATTATCATACTGCTAAAGAGTAAGAGTTTTCCAATTATCTGAACAGAAAAACAATGAACGTTCTAATAACTTTTCTTTTTTTCAAATATATAAACAAACATTTCCTTTCTTAGAAAAAATAACGATTATTTTTTAACCGCTCAGACCGATATTTTCGTTATCCCCTTGAAGCCCCGAAAACCCTCCCAAAAAAGTTTTCACGGGTTTCTTTCCAAAGCGCAAGTGAACTGTCTCTAAAAAAAAAAGACAAACCCGTTTGGGCTATATTTTTAAAAAAGGGCTACGAACGCCCGCCCTTTTATCACATGTAGATGTATCTTTGCCAATAATGTTTTTATATTTTTTTCTTTTACCCTACTTTCTTTTATAACTTTCGTTTGCTTTTTCTCTATATCTTATATAAATTTTTTTTTGACTAATCCCCCCCCCTTCAAAGGAATTTTTTCTCATTATATGTTTCGATTCCTTTTCAAACTTTTTCATTTTTTAAGTTCGTTCCCATATAATTTTCACTTTTTTTAAATCAAAACCCTCGATTCTGTCCTTTTTAGCAAGGGTTTCCTTTAAATTTTTTTTGTCCTGCACCCACTCTATAAAAAAACTTATGCTTCATTTTTTTCTGTCTTCTCCCGTTTTTTCGTAAAAAAAACCTTCGATTCGGTGATTATAATTCCCCGTTCCCTTTTTAGGCATCAATTACCGTGTCCAAATATAGGTTTCAATTCATTCACCCACAATGTTTTCCCCTTCGTTTTTGTTTAAACACCTATCCCCTCATCCTTTGCTTCGTTTCGTTTTATGTAGTATGAAATATATCATACATATAATATATATATATATTAATATTATTTTTAAAATATATATATATTTATATTTTATTTTTTTAAAATTTTAATAATAATAATATATTTATTTTAATATAAATTATATAAATTTTCATTGTCTTTACTTTCCCCGTACAAAAGATTTTTTTTTTCTGTATTTGAAATTTTATACTAGGGTTTTTCCCAAAGAGGTTTCGATTCTACCCATTACACATAAACTTTCCCTTTCTTCTCGTTTGTGGTCTTACTCCCCTCTCTCACAATGTGAAGGCCTCGATCCCTCCACCCTGTAATAAAATCTCCCTTTCTTGTCAACCCATCTTCTTTTTCCCGGGAAAGTAATATTTTAAACAAAAAACTTTACAAAAATTTTTCCCTGTTTTCTTGCACCCTTTTCTCTTCTCTTTTTAGTAAAAGTCCAATTTCCCTTTTACCAATGTTTTAAACTTTTTGCATACGTTTCATGTACAGTAATATATCGTTATTTTGGTATAAAATGATATATATAGTTATCTTTATACACACCATAAAAACTATTGCCTAAAAAAAAAAAAAAAAAAAATCCCGTCTTTATCATAATGTTTCCCTTTCTTCACTTCTCCTCTTTACCCTCGCTCCCGCCTTTACTGGCACCCACCCCGCCCGCAGCCCCTGGAGAGGAAAATAACCCACCATGGCAAACAGGAACGAATCCGGTCGTTTCCCCAACGGATGAACAGGAACAATTCTGCTTACTCTTTGGACGAATTTATTAGCGTCAGGAAAAGTCAAGTTAGGGGAAAATTTTTGTACTCTTTGAAAAATTTGTAAAAAAAAAGAAAAAAATGGAAATGAAGAAGATTTTAAAAAAAAAAGAGCCAAGTAAGGATGAAAAATTTTTTTTAAAAGAGGGGGGGTTGACCTTTGACCCGCATATATGAGTCTTCTTTTCAAAGGGGGTTTTAGAAAGTAAACACATTACCAGGTTAAGTTTATTTATCTGGACTTTTATTTTTTTTTCTGAAGTTTTTTATGTGCATAGACCTTCGGGAAATAAGTCAAAAAACTAAAATAAGTTTTTCCAAATTTTTGAGCACGAAAAAAAAAAGAAATCCCATAAAAGTAAAAATTTTGGAGAGTAAAACAACAAACCTTTAAAAAAACGTAAAATTTTAGCGAAAAGAATAATTTCGACAGAAGGCAAGACTGAGAGAGAGAGAGAGAAGAAAAGGGGAGAGAGAGAGAGAGAGAGAGAAGAGAGAAGAGAGAGAAAAAGAGAGAGAAGAGAGAGAGAGAACACATTTTTTCCTCAGATTTTAGTTGTCCCCTTTCACGTAAAACAGTTTTTAGAAGATAATGGGGGCTATCGTCAGGCCCCGTAAAAACCAATTTTTCCGTATGGCGGGGGGCCCAAATGTTCAGGGGCAATGCCTTGCTTACATTCTTTGCTGGTTAAAATGTTTTGGAAAAACGCCTTGGTGTTTTTTTTCAGTGTTTCTAGGGAAATTTACACCACGGGATGTATCGCTCTGAAAATAGAAAAGTAATATCCATTGAATTAAAAAATGATGTTCATTGATCATTTATACACGAAAAAATTTTCAAAACCGAAAGAGGAGGGGAGAAAAAATAAAAGGGAAAAGGGAAAAAACCAAAGGCAAGGCAAAAGAAAAAGGATTTCGTTCCCGAAGGTCTTTTATCAATACAAGTTCGCAACCGACTGCATTCTTGAGAGGTCGGTGAGTTTTTAGCCCCCATTAGCAGGGGTTCCCTTTTAACACCCCAGGCTCAAATTTTCTTCCAGCTATAAAAACAACAATAACCCCCCCTCCTCCCCTTCCCTTCAAAGGGGTATCACCACAAAAAAATATCTCGGGCATAATTTCAACATTCACACAACACTTCCCGTTTTGGTTTACATTATTTCAAGTCCTCACGGCGCCCAAGGCAGAAACTAAGACCAAAAGACTTTGGTGGGGTGAAAGAGCTTCGTGATGCTGTAGAAGCAATTTTACGCCGACCCCTTTATTTGGCTGAGACGTGGGTACTGTTTTAAAGAGTGAATCAACATATGAAACTCTCTGGGGGGGTGTAATTCGGTAGTATGAGTTGGTGGTTTTTGTGTGGTTTTTCGGTGATTTTTTTTCTTGTTTTGGGTTTTTTTCCTTTTGTCTTTTTTCTTCCCCTTTCCCCCTCTTACGTTCCCCTCTCTATCTCTGGATTTTTGTCTCTCTCTCTTCTCCTTCTTCCTCTCCTCTCTCTCTCTCCCTCTCTCTCTCTCTCTCTTCTTCTTCTCTTTTCTCTCCCCCTTTCACTACGCCGGAATTTTGTCTTTCCCCCCTGTATTTTTCTAACCCAATTACTTTTCACTTTTTAAAATACTTTCCCCCCCTTTCCATTTTGTTTTGCCCACGATCATCTGTTTTCCTTCACTTTCGCTTACTTTCAATTTTGCCTCAACACAAACTCAGCCTTTCCCAGTTTTTCGTTCGTGAAACAATTCCCCTAAAAAAGAAAAGACAGAAAACTTTTTTTTTTAGTTTCATTAATGACCTAATTTTTTTTAACAAACAGGTAGTTGTCCCGTGTGAAATGCCTGTTGTTTTTTTGTGTGCGTGTTGTGTTTTGTGTGTGGTGTGTGTGGTGTGTGGTGGGTGTGTGTGTGGTGTGTGGTTGTGTGTGGTGTGGTGGTGCGTATTGGGGGGGGTGGTTGGTGTGTGTGGGGTGTGGTGTGTGTGTGTTGTGGGGGTGTGTGGTGTGGTGGGTGTGTGGGTGTGTTGTGTGGGGGCGGGGCGCGAGTTATTAGCGGATGGTTTTTATGTATAAGGGTACTAAAAGCATTGGTGAAACCTACAAATAGGGAAACCGTTTCCTTGTCCGTCTAGACCTCCCCCTCCCCCCCCCTCTTTACCCGCCCTTTTTCTGCAATGCTTTGCCCGTTTTGCATAACAAAAGGCCTTTTTTTCATAATGATAACATCCATAAAACGGCCGGGGGCTGCACAGCCTTTTGTTCCAGGGGGAGTACTGGGTAGTTTGTGGGCACCCGCGTTGTAAACCCTGTTTTTTTTTCCCCCACACGCGGGGCAAGCGTCCGCCCGCCACCTACTAGGGTATGTGGGTATTTTGGGGAGTATGGGGTAAAAATTATTTTAAGTACTTCCATAACTATATGCAGAGGCAAGCATTACCATACAGGAAAAGAAGTTCGCCCCGACACCGACATGAGGTTTAACGCCGGGGGCAACGGTGTCCGGGACCTGCGAGCAGGCACTTTGTGTGCGTTTAGCGTTTTTGACAGAAAAAAAAAAGAGAAATAGAGAAATAAATAAGATTCACAAGAAGTTTAGACACAATTTATAAATAAATAATAAAAATAAAACGACAAAAATAGATGTGGTGACCCCCTCCCTCAAAAAAAAAAAAAAAAAAAAAAAAAAAAAAAAAAAAAAAAAAAAAAAAAAAAAAAAAAGCTGGGGGGATTTATAGCTTTGAACAAAGATATTGCTGTTAGGATACTGATTTTTCACGCTCTGTTGCACACCGTTTCTCAAAGTGCATCCATCGCAGAAGCCCAAAAGATTAAAAAAGTCCCCGTTTTTATACCATCACTGAGGAAAAACGCGTTTTAACGAATTTTTTGTAGTTGTTTATATAATGTTTTTGATCTTTGAATTGACGATATAAGAAAGTTTTTAGAAAGGTTACACGAAATAAAATTGGATGATAAAATGATAATTTTTATAAATCAAATGGAATGAAGTGAAATAAAGACGGAACACAAAGGATCTAAGAGGGGAGAAGAAGCGGGCGCCGAAAAAAGGAATAAACAAAGGGAAAAGGCAAGAAAGAAAGACCCCCCGCACATATGTTACGCTGGTGGCAAACCGCAACGATGAACGTGGTTTCAATATACCCCTTCGGTATTTTAAACTTTTAAAAAAAAAAAAAAAAGGGAACGAAATATGGGAAAAGTTTTTTTTTTTCTATTTTTCCGGGTTTTAAAAACATCGTACAAACCCATGTCATTATCGAAAGGGACACAAAATATATACATTATACAACCCCTTTTTTCTGTATTAGATCAGAACATTATACTCCGATAGCAAAAAGAGTGGCAACAAAACCCAAAGAAACGGGGGGGGAGAGGAGGGGAGAGAGAAAGGAGGAAAAAAAAAGAAAATTTCCAAAAAAATGATCACACAAGCAAAATCAAGACAAAGTCGAAACCGGACAGATGAAATGAAAAGGGGAATTTGGGGGGGTTTTTTCACAAATCACCAATCTTGAGAGTCAGACGCACTTTCCCCGGATAGCAATTGGGTATTGCCTGGCATGGGCAAAAAAAAAGAAGAGAGAAAAAAAAAGAAATAAAATAAAAAAAGGGGTATAAAAGAAGGGAAAAAGAAAAGAAAAAGGGTACGCAACCAGGCTATCGAAAGGGGGAAAGTTTTCAGATAAAGGGAACCCTTTTCGTGGGGGTGTGAAAAGGGGGTGGTTTGTCCGTCACTGAGTGGTTGCTCGTGTCACGAGTGTTATTTGGTAAAATGTACGATATTATTATTATCTTCTTTTTTTCGTGTCAAAACAATAGATCCAAAGGACTCAGAAAAGTTTTTTTTAAAAACAAAAGGTTGCGAAGTGCCCCGGGGCTAGTTCTAAGATTCTAAAATGTTTTAGAGCAGAAGTATTTTTTGAAAATGACATGGAAATACGTAGTGATTCGAGAAATAAAATTTGGCTATAGGTGATGCGAGGAAAGTTTTTTGGTCAAGAGTTTTTGTGTTTCCCAAGAATTGTTGCAAAGTGAACGAGAAAATTAATTTGGTGTAAATAGTGGGTTACACGAGGTTTTCCAAAAGTTGGCGTCATGGGCGTGAGGGGTTAGAGCGTAATAAACAAAATTCTAGAGTCATGAGAAGGTTTCCATGGTATAGGAGTCGTTTGATCGACGATTAGTAATCCTTTAAAGTACAATGAATTTTTGGCGCATTCTGAGATATTTTTTTGTTTAGGATGGTATTGTGTAATGGTATTGGGGAATAGTTTTGGGAAGCGAAATTTAAGAGCAAGGGGCAGTATTTGTTAGTGGTATGAGCTATAATAATAGATATATTAAAAAAATGGTGATGATGATTATAGATGGGGGATCTTGTGATGATTATAAAATTATAAAAAAAGTATAATAAAAGACTATGATAATGAGAATAACGGGAAAAAATAATAAAAAATAATGATCATAAAAACAAAATAAAAAGATAATAATAACAACTAATAATAATAATAATAATAATAATAAACAATAATAATCGATAACAATGATAATGATGATAATAACAGTAACAATAATAATAGTGAAAATAACAAACAACAACAATGACCAAAAATCACTATAATAAAAGCAAGCCACCCAAACAAGCAACCCGAAAATTACCAATCACAGCCGCGAGCGATTCCACCAAAACCACGAAGAGGTACATGACGCGCACTTAATATACGCACACAGGCTGTTCGGACTCATTGTAGTCGTGATAATTCTGAGAGAGAGAGAGAGAGGGGGGGGGCTAGAGAGAGAGGGGGGGAGGGCTAGAGAGAGAGGGGCGAGGGAGGAGTAGGGAGAGAGAGAGAGAGAGAAAGGGGGAGAGGAGAGAAGAGAGAGAGAGGAGAGAGGGGAGAAGAGAGAGAGAGAGGGAAAGAGAGAGAGAGGGGGGGGGCTTAGAGAGAGGGGGGGGAGGGGGAGGAAGAGAGAGAGGAAAAGAGAGAGAGAGAGAGAAGAGAAGCGAGGAAGGG
>NW_023662724.1:5000-15785 GCF_015228065.2 Penaeus monodon | reverse complement strand
GAGGGGGAGGGGATAAACCCCCCAAATAGGGGGGTTTCCCCCGGAAAAACAATAAAAAAAGGGCCTATTTTGTGGGTGAAGGGGGTTTCACACCTACCTAGGGTTTCTGTCGTGCGGGCACCTTGTGCGTGTGGAACTAAGGGTTGAAGAGCCGTGTAGAGTAGGGCCCCTTTTGGCCCCTTTTATTCCACAAGACGGGGGGGGCCGATCCGGGCCGGTCAGGTAAATCGCTGGTCCCTTCGGGAGGCCCGGGTTAAGCACCGGGCACCACACGGGTCACGTGGGGCCAAATTGCAAGGGCAGGGATGCGCATATCCTCCGCCACCCCTGAGTTTTAGACAGGGGTTTTAACTACAGCTCCCTTTTGTTGGATCCGGGTGGGAGGGGGTGAGAGGTGAAAACTGCTAAATATCTTGGCAAATATTTCAACAAAACCCCCCCAAAACAGACCCAGACCAGGCAGTCTTTTAAACCCATAATGGCTTCAGTGAAAAAGAAATGGAAAAGGGCACAGCGATTCTGTGGGACCTACTGCAAAAAGGCAAGACAGAGAACCAATTGCAAATAACATTTGTCCACGAAATTGTCCACAGATGGACTATCTGCGGGCCCTCTTCAGGCCGCCCCCAAATCAGGAGACTCTTTAATTCCCCCCTCAGACCCTCCATGACCGAGAGGGAGCAGAAGCTGAAAAACCACCAATCATGCCCCCCCAAAGACCAAACCCAGAATACTACGGGGAAAAGGCAGTCCAAAAACGCCCTAGGCCGGAGACAATCTACGGCAGGCCAGACCGGGTGAATCTGTTGCAGCCAGTCGGAACGGGCTGACCTTACCCCCGGGAAAAGCCAATAAAGAAAAGAAAGACATAGACAAAGCCTGAAATGAGAAAAGCAAAAACAAAAAGCAATCAGCAAGGTTCACAATGGGGAAATTTAAAAACTCGAATATCTGAATCCGAATAAAAAAAACCTCAGTGAACTAACACAATCTAAGCATACTACGTGGAAAATCTATGGTTCAATCAAGAAATTCCCTCCTCCACTAAATGCGATCAAGGAAAATTTACATTATCATGCTCCCGGGGACATTAACAAGGGAAAAGGTTCCCCTTTTCAGGGTATATATCTTCATGCTGCCAAGCTGGCAAAAGAGGCTTGATCATCCTGGTCAGACAACATCCCTGCTCCCAATAGCTGACACCACACTGTGGAGACGATGTTTAATTTTGTGTTGAGATTCACCTGGCCGGGGGGCCCCTTTAAACGTACAAGAGTAGGGGCCCCCTTCTGTAGGATTTTTGACATTAAAGGTCTGTGCTATTGAGCACAAAACGAGTGATATAGGGGGAACTTCAATGCACCCCATCCCCCCCTTTCCCTGAGGGGGACCCGGGTGCGTCAGGCTACACATAGCAAATGTCTTGAGACATTCCCTGAGATCGTCTCCTCAAAACCCAAGAGTCAAACGCATGTCAGAGGAAGGTCCTGATCTCACCTTAGTCACTGCGGGTTTGGGTTTGATGATGCGTCAATTAGACGGGCACAAGTAACCACTTGGGACTGTTAATACCCTCATGGATGCTGGCCAGCCCCAAAAGCCACAAAAATCCAAAAGGGGAAAACAGGCAAAACCAACTGGGAGCCTTTCAGAATTTGGGGCCCATTGTCTTAGTGCAATGAAAGAGTGAAAAGTGGAATACTTAAAGCCCGACTTACATACCATAAAACAAGACCCACAGACCATACTAAAACTCTGCCTTGGGCCAAGAGTTCAAAGATGCATGGTACTTTAATGACAGTAAACAGGCAGAAAAAATTTCGAAGGCAAAGAACCCCTGACAACCTAGCCCTCCCCGGGAAACTGCAGGGATGCCAAGAACCCCAACAAGCAGGGAAAAAAAGTGGCTGGAATGGTGTGTCTTTTGACTATTGAACCCCACAACAGAATTGTGGCTGGCTCAGGGGGGTACCAGCTCTCACCCCAGGTGCAGAGGCAAAAGACTAGTGCAAGAGTTCTCTGCAAAACAAGCGTAACTCTCCGCAAGTTGAGGGAAAACCCAAAAACGCCTAAACCATGGGAACCCTCTTCCAGCTCTGGGGGTTGTGGAAGTTTCCCAAAACTTGCTCATATTAGAGAAAGGGCAGCTGAACCTGGGAAATCGGTGTTCTGATGGGATCTCGTACCCCACATTTCCTCAGGACTGGCAGGTGACTTGCCCCTCCTGCAAATCATCAACAAATTGGGAAATTTTTCCCCAAATCCCCCGACTGGAAAGGGGGTTTCCATAGTTCCCAACCCAAAACCAAAGGGCTAGGGAAGTCCACCCCATTCCAGCTTCTGGGGCCCGGGAATGGTATAACCGACTCCAATGGAAAATGGGACCCCTACATGAAACCCCAGGGGTTTACAAAGGCATGAGACGGGACACAGCTAGCCCAAATTCTTTTAAACACAATTAGCATGGCACATCTGTGGTATATTCCCCAGACCTGGAAAAGCTTTTGAAAAATCCTCTTGCCATTCAGGGGATCTGACCAAAGGGAAACAAGGAAAACCTTGGTTGGATAGGTACTTTTTTGGAACAGAAAGCCAGAGTGTTTTAATAGGACTAAAGATTTAGCACCAAATCAAAAGCCATGGCTCTGAAAAAATGTTAAAGGGCACAAGTCAAAAATCAGGGTTAGGTTTCTTCCAGTCCCTTGATGTAAGGACTGAACAACTTTCAAAAGGAGGTCCATACCTGGTTGCCAAACCCAAAAAACAAACTGTCGTCATGGGGCAAGACTGGGAGACATATAGAAGCCAACAAAAAAGTACAAGATCATTCTAGTACAGCCATCCGGCCCATTATGGACTTCACCCTGTTCCCAAAGACAAAATAAGAAAAAATAGGAGACAGTTCAAATAAAACTGCCGGCTCATTCTACATCCCTTTAAAGGGGACAAAGATCATAAACCCTCCTCATGGAGGCAAAACCCTTTTCCCCCGGACCACAAAATGATCTAATGCAGCACAATTCCTTTCAAAATCTCCAGGCTCCCGGGAACACAAGCTAACAAAAATACTGGGACGCCTAAAAAAGATAATAGCTCTTTGAAAAACTCTGGCTGTCTCACATGCCAGGGGTTAACTTCCAAGGACTGGACTCCCCCCCCCTGAAATTTATTGATCCCCTTTTAAACCACACTGCAGGGGCGGTTTGCAGCAAGTGATGCTACACAATCCATGAAGGGGGAACAGACATGCCCCCTCTTACAGGGAGAGGCAGTTGGGGCCCAGGCCCCGCGTCTTGAGGGAAGGGAAATGGTCATACATAAAATCCAGTCTTTACATCAACCGCCTACCCCAAACAACATCTACCTCCTGACCATGTGTTCCTAGCGCAGAGGATTTTGCTGAGGGTTAAAAAAAAAATCACAAATTGGGGCCTCAACCACATAGCAAGCTTGTTTTCCCTTGAGCCTGACAGACAAACCAACATTGGCAGGGGTACCCCTCAAATCCATGATCAAAAAACCAAAGCCGAAAAATCTTAAGGGCAGAAGTGTAATGTCACAGCTCGTGCCTACCTCCTGCAGCTTCACAGAGAGAAAACAAGATCCTCCCCTCGGTCAAGATGGTACTCAGACACCACATAAAAAAAATCGTCGAAGCGTTTCGAATTTAAAAAGCCTTGATATTTTTTATTCATATCACATATTTTCTTTGTTTATTTTACATCTTTATTATAACATAATAAAGCTGCAGATGAAGAAATAAAAAAGTGAAAGCAAAAAAAATACACAATATATACCTACAAATGATCGCTGTTAATCACTGTCTAAAAAATCAGTCCTATAAGAAAATTGCTGGATCGAGTTTTTGCTCAGTTTGCTACCATTTTCTATTATCTCTTCACCAGCCTACCATTCTCTATTCTTACTTGTATAGACCTTGTGAATACCTATAAAAGGTGCCCTGAAGACTTAAAACACGCAGTAGGAAAGACATAAGAGGATTTATATAATTTTCTCTCATCTGATAAACCGTTATTTCGACATTCCTGACAGTGTTTACATCCAGCCAGGGCAAACTACCCCCTAGTTTGACCGGCCCAAACTGCCAGTGTAGACCTCTACTACTACCACCAACTCCTTTCCCCAAGGGATCCGCTATCTCTGTGCTACACTTACATTTCTTATGACTTCTTGTCATAGGTTTCTTTTGTCTTTTTCTTATCTCCCCCCCCCTCTCTACTGGTTTGTGATACACCAACCATTCCCCTAGTATAACACATGCCCCGCCCCCACTCTCCAGAATAACTCTCCGCTATGATCATGAAAGACATATGGGACCTCCATCACCAACGCCCACAAGAAATCCTGCTCTCCCGGGCTGTCCCACCCCAGTTGTGTGGGTCCATCGCAGCCCTTTCCACTGCTCTCAGGTTTCAGCATCTAAGGGAGCTGCGAGGGATCACTTAGAGTGTGATCGCCTCTCTATCTCTTGGAAACGAATTAACAAAACAAGAGGATTATACAATGATAATCCAGATATCTGCTACTATATCAAATTAGTCAAGCAGCTCTCAATTTTCGTGGAAGCCAGTCTCCCTCTGGCTGATCTTCCTGATACCATGCTGTGTGCTAAGGAATTATTGCAGACTCTTTTGCTTCAGTGAAATCGAAGCTCTAACAGCAAAGCCTGACAGGATCTCCATGAGTTTTCACACAAACTCAGCAAGATCCAGCACTTCTGGATTGGTGGGATCATACTTCTGTCGGTAAAAGAATCCTGATGAAAAATCACAGTTGCCTCCACCTCCCATGAATCAGAGACGGGACAAGACACTCGTCAGCAATTTTCAGGGAGGATGGAAAGTGCAAAAGCCTAGCCTCCTGTATGCTCACTCTACAAAAGGGGAGGACATGAAAGCCAGAACTGCCACCCGTAAGGCCTCCTGCGGGCTTCTGCAGGGCTGTGCATCAACTCACTTGTTCGTTCTTGGGGCACATCCCAACTTTAACAGCCACCAAGGGCCAGGTACTAAATAGCTTTTACCGATTCCAACCCCTCAAAATAACAAGGGACACCTCTCAGTTTCTTCCTGCTAATGTCAGCGGCCTCCGGACCCAATATTGGTGAGCTTGAAATCATGTGGCCCACGACATCAGTGCCGACCTAATAGTGGCTACTGAAACCTTCCTTAATACAGAGGTAGAAACTGCTTTTGGTAAGATAGAGGCCTCTTGAAAGCTTTATTTTTGAAGGCCTGCTTAAATCAAACGAGTCTCTACTACTTTGCGCTCCTACAGGCCAGCAGCGGCCCAAAGGGAGGACACCCGATGGACTACCTAACAGAAAACACAGGCTCGCAAAATGTCAGCATTTTCTTTTTAATTGGGGACCTTAATCACCATCTCATCAGTCAGGGATATGAGGAACCCTTTTCGCAGTTCACAGGTTGAAAGATTACATTGATTTCCCGACACACATCCTTGGTAGACACTCGACCCTGTTATATCGGATCTAATTGAGGACTTTATCTCCTGCTCATCGCTCGGCAAAATAAGAACATCAGATCACCTAGCCATTATATTTGCCTCGCCCCCATAGTGACAAAAGGAGACAGAAAAAGGGTTTTGGGAACCACACAATCTAGCCCGTTGAAGGCAGTTACAAGACTGGGATGTAAAGACCAAACATCCTTCACACCCCTTGCCGAAACACGGAGAAAACATCCCTTTCCGGATAACACCAAACCAAGGATAAACTTGGGTTTTCTACAAATTTTATCAAGCGTCCAAAAGAAATACGGATTTAGGGAGAGCCAAATTTCCCCAAACAAAAAAAATCCTACAAAAATGCCTTTTTAAAGAATCAGCCCCCTGCAATGGGCCCCCAACAGTGGAAGGACATAAGAGGAAATGACAACTTTGGAGCAGGGAGCACCGGGTTTCTTGTCAAGGGGGCACCAAGGGGAAACCCCGGGGGCCACAATACCTCCCTAAAAGTCCGGGAAAAACTGCTTTAAATAATTTGGGAAAAACTTTTTTTTCTGGGAAGCTTATTTAGTTGTAAAAGAAGGCGAGATGATAAAAAGGACACCTCCCAAATACCCCCAAATACCCTGAAAACTCCCGGGGTTCAAATCTGTCGTACCAAACGAAAAAGACCTCAAATTTAAAAACAAAGAAAGCATCAGGGTTTAGAAATATCACCCCCCCTCTCCCAGGTGTGCAGCTGAGTTTTCCCGCCTTTATCTCTGCTTCCATCATGTATCGAAGAAAGCTGCTGGCCCATATCTGGAAGAAAGCAAGGATCCCCCTTTCATAAAAAAAAAGTCAAAACAAATCCGACAACTACCCGGCCCCTCCCTTCTCCCCTGAATCGCAAGGTATCTGAAAAAAATCATTGTAAACAGCTCATGGAACCCCGGGAAAAACCACAATCTTATTCCATAGACGTTTGGCTTTCGATCCTAACTAGAGCCAGTCAAGATATTTTTGGTCACGCCCTGACATCCCGGCGCCTTAAGTATGGCGCAAAAACAACACGCAAGAGACAAAGCTGAAACCTCTTGCGGCTATTTGATAATTACCTCACTTGAAGAACATTAAAGTGGTCTCGGGGCCAGTCTCCCGGAATTTCCCGGCCAGAGGCATCGCCCCTAAAAGTTCTGTATTTACCCCAAATGGGGAAATTTATTTTTTGATTATTTAGGAACCCCGGGGAATCAGGCGTTCCCGATAACTTCCTTTCTGTTTCACACTTGCGTGAGGATCATGACCTATAGCAACAAATATAATTTAAAAGCTGAAAGCAATCACGGGGGGATAAAAGTGACAAGCAAATTGCCCCTACCAAGCCCCAGCAAGGGTTTATTTCCTCTTAAAATCCACATGAATTCTCCGTTGAAAAGTCCCGACCAACCACCCCTAGAATTTTGCCTCTTTGGGGCCGGGTTTAAAAAGGCCCCCACCACCTAAACAAGCTCTCGGGCGATCCAAAAAACCACCAGCTTTTTTAATGGACGCGCGGAACCGTCAGTGCTCAAAAAGGGCTCGGGCAGGGTTTTTCCCTCCCCCAAACCAGCCTCTTCCCCACCCCCGGGGAGAGAAGTACGAATAGGTACCCTAACGGCGGGAAGTTCCGAGGTCGCGATCTAGCGGGTTTCATTGCCCTTCTCTGCCAGAGAGCACGACTGTTGGGACACATTGAAATATTGTAATAACTTTATTAGGGTTTAATTCCATTTGTTATCTGCTTAAAAAATTTAAATCTGTTCTTTGTTTTAAAGAAAAATGAGTCGGCAGGAGGGGAAGAGAGAGAGAGAGAGAAGAAGAGAAGAGGGGAGAGGAGAGAAGAGAGAGAGAGAGAGAGAGAGAAGAGGAAGAGGGAGAGAGAGAGAGAGAGGAAGGAAAGTAAAAAAAAAAAAAAAGGCGGAAGAAAAAAAAAAGAGTTTTCGAGAGAAGATATATAGGATAGAAAAAAGTAGAAGAAAAAGAAACATTTAAAAAGCAGCAACGTAAAACAAAAACAACAAAACTCAAAAAAAACCAAAGAGAAAAAAAAGCGAAAAAAAAAAAATAAAATTTTTCTCATAACCGAATTTTTTTAGCTTGAAATTTTTTTTCGGGCACAGAATCTGGCTTCTCTTTAAAAATTCTCTCTTCCCTCTCCCACTCTCCCCTCTTCACTACCCCCCCCTCTCTCCTCCTTCTCTCTCTCCTCTCTCTCTCTCTTCTTCTTCTCTCCCTTTAGGGGGTGTCTTTCCTCTCTCTCTCTCTCTCTCTCTTTCTCTCTCTCTCTCTCTCTCTCTCTCTTCTCTCTCTCTCTCTCCCCTCTCTCTCCTCTCTCTCTCTCTCCTCTTTTCTATTCTCCATCCCCTTTCTCTTTCTCACTCTTCCTTCTGTTCTCTTTTCTCCCCTTCCCCCTCCCTCTATTCCCCTTTTGTCCACTCATTTTTTTCTCTTCCTTCGTTCCTTCGCTCTCACCTTACATCCCTCCCTTTCTCTACCCTTTTTTTTCCCCCCCCCTCCCCCTCCTCCTCTCTCACCCCCCCTCTTCCTCTCTCTCTTTCTCCCCCCCTTTCCCCTCCCTCTATACTCTTCTGTCCCCTCTTTTTTTTTCTTCTCCTTAGTAATTTTTATTCCCCTTCTTTCTCCCCCTTTACATTTCCCTCCCCCGCCTCTTCTTTCTTTTCCCCCCCCCCCCTTTCTTTCCTTCCTTCCCCTCCCCTCCGTCTTTCTCTCTCCATCCCCCCTCTCTCGGGGGGATGTTCCAAGAAAAACAGCGGGGCCTCATTTTTGCTTTAAGGGCCCCAAAAAGGTGTGTGCATGTTTAACCTGTTTATACGTGGTGCGGCTGGGGTGTGTGTATGTGGCTTTTTAATCGTTTGGTTGGGAATGTTTAACGGCTTTTTTTTTTGGGAATGGGTGTACATATAATTACATATGTAATTTCCATAAAACATAAAGTAATTATGTTAAAATATACATAATTTTACAATAAATTTTATATATTAAATAAATTAAAAATAAAAAAATTAAAATAAAACAAACACATACACACAAAACACCAACCCCCACACACAAAACACACACACACACACACACCACACACACACCACACACACACACACACACAACCAACACACACACAACCACAAACCCCACACACCAAAACACACACCCACAACACACACACACACCCCACACACACACACACCACACCACACACAAAACACACACACACCACACCAACATATATTTTTAAATATATATATATATATATTATTAATATAAAAAAAATAAATATATGAATAATTTAAAAAATAAAATATTTGCTATTATTAAATAATATATATATTTATATAATTTTTATATAAAATATATTTTATATTAAAATTTATATTATATATATATATATATATGATGTATTATAATATTTGAATTAAAGTAATTTATATATAATATTTAATATATATATATATATATAATATTATTATATTATTTTTAATATTACAAAAATGTGTGTTTTTTTATTTTTTTTTTTTTTTTTTATAAATATAAATATATATTTTATATTTTATAAATATTCCCAATTTTAATTTTTTTTTTAAATATATATAATTTTTATTTTATAAATAAAAATATATTATAACAGAAAAACAAAAAAAAAAAATATATATAATCACCCCCCACACACACACACACACACCACACACACACACACACACACACACACACACACCAACACACAAACACACAAACACAAAAAAACCACACACCACCCACACACCACACAACAACACACACGCACACACACACAACACACACACACAACACACACACACAAAACACACCCCAAAAAAAACAATAAAAAAAAAAAAAAAAACCGAACAACACACACACACAATAAAAAAAAAAAATAAAACAACAAATATATAATATTTTAAAAATTTATAATATATATAATATATATATTTATAATATATAATATATTATTATATTTATTAAATAATATTATATTATTCTATATATATATAATGTATATAATAATATGAATACAAAAAAAAATATATATTCTATATTTATATTTATAATATATTTTTATATAAATAATTTTTTAATAATATATATATATATATATTGAAATTTTAAAATATATATTATATTTTTATATATATATATAATATATAAAAATATATATATATAGATAAGACATATAAATGTTTTTAAAAAAATCAACACCCCCAAACACCAAAACACATGCAAATTTATAAAACAAAACCCAAAAAATACAAAAAAAAGAAATAACAAATATAAAATAACTACATAATAAAATAATTATATTATTTATATATTATATATATATATAATTTATTAAAAAATATTGTATAATATTATATGTATAATTTTTTAAATAATAAAAAATTAAATTATATAAAAATAACACACACACAACACAAAACACCACACACACACACAACCCACACACAAAATTATAACAACACACACAAAAAACACCACACACACACACACAAGTAAAAAAACACCCAACAACATAATAATATTATATATATTAATATATAAATATATATTATTGAATTACTTATTATAAATAATATATATAGAATTATATATATATATAGTTATTATTATTTAATTATAAAAACACACACACCACACCCCACACACACACACACACACACAACACACAAAACCAACACACACACACACACACTCACCTCACACCAACACACACACACAAAACACACACACACACACAACACAACAAAACACACAAAAATATTAAAATATATATAATATATTTATATTATTATATTTATATATATATTATATATTTTTTTTTGTTTTATAAAACACACCAAAACCCTCACACAACCACCCCCACCACACACACACAAAACCCAAACACACACACAAAAATTTTAAAAAAAAAAAAACACAAAAAAAAACAACACCACCCCCCAAACCCCAAAAACTAATAAATATATAAATAATAATATTATATACTATTAATATATTAAATATATATAATATTGGGTTGTGTGTGTATACAGACACACACACACACAAGTAATTTATTATATCCCTATATATATATATATATTATATATATTTTATATATATATATAGTTATTAAATAATATATGTATTATATAAAATACATATATATATATATATATATTTTTATTTAATAATATATTAAATAAAAAAATAATAAAATAAAAAAAATTATACATAATGCTAAATATATATAGTATACACCACACA
>NW_023662723.1:0-15786 GCF_015228065.2 Penaeus monodon | reverse complement strand
CAAATTTTTTTTTGTAATAATCACTTTTATCCATACAAAAATGCCACATTTTATCAGCCGGGTGATGACGATGGTCCTCATCGTCGCGGAGGTCCTTAAAACGCGGAGATATATCTGCGTGGGATCGCCGGGGGGCGCGACGATGCATCAGCCATGCAGCAAGCAGTGATCCCTTGGACGAACCCTTTTGTCGACGTCACTATCGGTCCAGCGGTGGTTCGAGATGACGTAGTCCATTAGGTCCTTCTTTTCTTGCCCGGTGCTAAATTTTGAGGCCTAGCGAGGGGGTTTTCTTTTCCCCAAGGGAGTCAGGTGTTTGGAGGACATGTTTTTGAGGAGATCACTTCGTCCAGTTTTTGCCCAACCGCTCTTTCTGCATATACGTTGTAATTTCTCTTTATTTTGACTCGTTGAGCTGGGTTTCCCCCTGCTGTAATTGGAGGACCACTCATGGGAAGGTGTTCTCCCTCGAGTTCATCCCGGAGTTCGTCGATTCGGTGTTGCAGGGTCCTAATGGCCTCCACAAGGAAGGCCGAGCACTATCGGGGAAACGGATGCTCGCCGGATTTCAACTGGTCGGAGCTGAAGGTGCAAAATTTTGCTCAGCCAAGCAGTCCATCAGGAACCAACGCCGATTCTTGACACCTGGATCTTGCGTCTTGTGAAAAAATCCGGGGAGGGGGAAACCCATTCGCCATTCATGCCGTGAGGGGATGAACCGAAATTCATATAGACAAATATAGATAAGGTATGAATGAGAATGAATATCTTCACAATACAAGAGATGTATTGCCCGGGTTTCGACTGCGTCTTCGTCAGAAATACATACATTAGAGAAATTACATAGAAAATATATACAGGCGTGAGCTGACAGAATACCTGACTGTGACCTCCTATTCGTTGTTTCGTGGGATTGTTGCTGTGACCTTGGATAATCTGAACCTGCCCGATGCCGTGTTTACATTACTCTCCTTCGCGATGTAAGCTCTTCCATAATTTTTCTTTTAGTTTGTTCAACCTAAAAAAGAAGGGGGAGAGCATACTTGCAAGAGAACCCGGCCCCTTTCTAGTAATGTTTCATTTTCCCGCTGAAACTTTCCCCAGGGTCAGAATATTTGGGCAAGACAGTGAGAATCGCCGCACATCCGGGGAAAAATATGATTTAAATAGGGGACAGAAAGCAGCCCAAAAAGAAACCCCTTGTATGTTTTATCGATCCCCTGCAGCGGTTCATACGATTTTTGGGGGAAAACAGGCCGTGGTTTCAGCCCCAGGATCAGCGAACTCGAGCTGCACCGTCACCATAGAACTTCCAACCCATGGGGTACATGTAGATGAACGGGCATCTACCAAAATGGAAGGATGCAGAAATAGCCCCTGGGGGATAAACAAACTAAAAAAAAAAATTTGGGAAGCACTTACATCGCGACGGAGGAAAGTAAACCGGCATCGGGCAGTTAGATTACCCAAAGGTCACAGAAAAAATCCACGACAACGAAAGGGGGTCCAGTAGGATTCTGTCGCTCACGCCTGATTATATTTCATGTAATTTCTCTAAAGTATGTATTTCTGACGAAGACGCAGTCGAAAAGGTAAATCATTCTTTTAGTGAAAATATTCATTCCATTCATACCTTATCTAATTTGTCTTAAAGAATACGGGTTTTATATATCATATATATAATATATATATATACAATTATTATGTGTTGGTGTGTGTGTGTGTGGGTGTTGTGTGTGTGTGGGGTGTGTGTTGTTTGTGTTTACTAATGTATAATAATATATGCATATATCATAAATATGTTTACATATATATCTGATAAATGATATTTAATGCTTTATATATATATATTTTATAATATATATAACATATAATAAAATTTTTATATATATATTATATATATATATTAAAATTAAAACACATTTATACACTAATTACACACCTATCACATAATATATACACACCCTATGTAGTATGTATATATTATATATTATATTATATAATATATATATAATATAATATTATATATATGCATATATACAAAAAATTATGTATATACATATATATTGATAAATATATTTATATATGTATACTATTATCTATCTATCTATCTATATATATTATAAAAGAGGAGAAGAATATACATATATATTATATATATATATAATATATAATATATATATATATATATATTATATGTAGTGTAAATATCTAAATATATAATTAATTATAATATATATATTAAAATATTATAAAAATTTATAATTATATAATATTTATTTTTTATAATATGTTTTGAGGGTTTATATATATAATATAAAATTATATATTATATATATAAAAAAATTATTATTATATTTTATTTATATACTATTTTATTATTATATCTATATTTATATATTATATATATATATATATATTAAAAATTATATTAAATACACATTTATTTGTAAATATTTAAAATTAATTTTATATATTTTTAATATCTACTATTCATCTATCTATCCATTATTTATATATGATTTACATATTATATATATTAATTAATATTTTATATATATATAATTATATAAAATATATATTATATAATATATAAATTATATATGTTATATAATATATATATATATATTAATAAAAATATATTATATATATATTTTTTAAAATATATATATATTATTATATATATTATATAATATATATTTATTTTTAAAAAATTATATATATATATAAATATATTATTTTGTGTGTGTGTGTGTTTTTTGTGTGGGTGTGGTGTGTTGTGTATTTGTATGTCTGGCTATGTTTTCCCCTTTGTCGACGGGCATGGCATGTACGTACATGCCACCCCACTAGGGTTTTACTCATAGGGGGCATGTTTTTTACACATTCTTTTTATTTATTTTTTTTTAACATAGATGGCTCCCTTTTTACTAAGCCCAGTGGCCTTTTACGAGTCCCTGCCTATTCCCCCGTTCATCCTTTTTTTTGTTGATTTACGAAAATTTTTACGCTATTTTCCCGATCGGTTTGAGATTTTGGAGCTTCAGACCTTTTTTAAAAAACCAGTAGAAAAAATACTATTCTTGTGCCACAAGAGCTACCCTGGACCCGGGGGGCCTCTCGTCTCGTTGCATGTTGTTCCTGAGTTCTTTCAAAGTAAATAAAAGAAAAGTAAATCCGAAATTTAAACAGAACATTTTTGTGCTTTGCCAGCCCCTTCATGCTTTGTTTTTGAGGTGACCGAGACTACGTAGGCGTAGTCGCACCCCACCTAAACCCCCGCAGTCTCTTCTTACCGGGGTGCCCTTTGGCTTTGACCCATGCGTAAGAGGCCCAGATCTGGGGCCCCTTTTGGGGCACTTTTCTTTGTCTAAATATTTCCTTAATGTGTTTTTCCTCTCCGGATTTCCTCTGAACCCCCTATTCGCGGGGGGGCATCTACTTCCCGCCTTCGTCTGGGAAAGTTCGGCGGAAAGGGGAAGTGTCCTCCAATAACCGATCCCTCTGGGGTTATGGAGAACGCAACCGGTTTAAATGGGGGGGTAGAGGACGAAATACTGATTCTCTCTTAGCTATTGCTTTTGGTTGATGACAAATTAGAGTTTTGATCCTTCAGGAAAAAATTTTGAGAAAAGGGTCGGACCGGGTTCCGATGCCCAGTAGGGATGATACCCCGGCACCCCTTTCCTCCTAAAGGGGGAGGGGGACTCATGACCAATCTATGAGAATTCGACCCGAAAAAAGGGAACCCCCACTAACGAAAAAACGAGAAACCATTTTTTAAAATCCCCACAGAAAATCGGGGTTCGCGAATAAAAAAAAAATGCGTGAATGAAAATCAACGTTTTTAAACGTGAACCCCTTTATCATCAAAAAGGGTCCTTGATGGCGGACGGCATTTGATTTTGTAAAAAAATTGCGAGATGGAACCTCCTTGTTTAAAGTCAATACAACCCCCAGATTAAGGATTTATTAAGCTGACGCAAATTCATGATCTTCGAGTAAAGTAATATTCCTATTACCCCAAATCCCTTAAGGGAGTAATTTTTCACAGGGATTTGAGGACGATGGAAGAAGTGAATTCTTGAGAGCTGAAGGACCAAGACGTAGGGACTTTTCATTGTATGCCCAAAGAAGGGGGAATGTGCGAAAAAATGGACTGTTTTTTTTTGACCTTTGTTTGAAAAAAATTCCAGAGTTTTTAAACGTGGGTTTTATAAACGGTGAAGAAAGACCTTATGTCCAAAACCCAAATGCTTGTAATAGATCCCAAAAAATTTCGGACACCCCTCATTAAGTGTATTGAAAAAGACTCAGTAAATTTTTTGCCGGAAATGTGCTAAAGCCCATGACCCATCACATGTACACCCAGTTTTCCCAAAATTGGGGTAACTGTTGAGGCCCCCTCAGTAGGATCTGCAAATGCGCGCCCGAAGAAGGGACTAAACCCATTAAATATGAAAAGCATAAAGTTATTATACTAAGCTAAGAGGAAATGGAAATTTTTGACCACAAACCCGAACTTCCTATGTGAAGCAGTAACAAACACCCCCCCTATTCAAGTAATTCATCAACAGTTGCACCCAAGGAAAAAGGAAAAATTGCTGAATTTAAAAAAACGGTTAAAGATAAATTAAAGTTTATCTTTTGACCAAATTTTTTTGATAAAAATGACTGCATCAACCCAGTCTAACTAAAAGGGAGGATGATACTGAATCACAGTCCGAGGCACCTCCCGTCCGGGCGCCCCTGCTAGGACTTCGCCCTTTTCGACCCTTTCTCGTGGAGAAGCAACGCAATCTGTCATCGTTCCCCCTCGCCGAGGTGCGGACATGGGGGCTTCTTTCTCCAAACCTCCCGAGAGAGTCCCGGGAAGCAGGGAGGGGGGGCGTCTCCCTCCCAAAAAAAGAGGAAAAAATGGGGACAAGGCATTCCAAACCCCAAAAAAACGAATCTTAAAACGCCCCATTATACAATGGAACTGTCGAATCTTAGATCTAAGAAAAATGCCCATAAATTATTGCCTCGCCCTATGCTCCCGATTTATATTTTTCTCCAAGAAACGCATTTAACACACCTCGTGTCTGATGGGTCGTTTCGCTGAGGAACTACCTTTTTAGTCGGAAGGATCGTGAGGGTAGGGGTGGGGGCGGAGTCGCCATGTCATCCAAAAACCCCCCTTTTTAAAAAAGTGACTATTGATTCTACTTTGGAGTTTGTCGCATGCAAAAAAAAATTTAAATGGCACGTATCTGGCTATAGGTTTCACTTTATTGCCCCACCGATCAGTGTGCCTATGATGAGCTTTTTTCCTCTTCAGGAACGTCTGCCACAAAAAGTAATTTTAGCTGTTTTTAAATTTGCTATATACTTTAGGGGGTTCCCGCGGGTGGAGGTAGGGGTGAGAAAGTAGTTAAGTTACTTAATGGTCTGATTAATCCTTCTAAATGGGGTAGTCCAAAGCGGGTGGACGATAATCCCGGTAATTTGAGCTTTTTTTTTGACTTTCCTGGTCTCTTCATCAATAGCAGCCAGTCCCTTGGCACACCATTGAGACTCGTTGGGAGCGACATCTTCCATTTTGATTAAAATATTATGCGACACGGTGAAAACACTTCAGCGCCAAAATTTAACGTAAAAAAAAGCAACTGTCGCCTTCACAAGGACGTAAACTCGAACTTTTTGGAGAAACCATTGATGATAAAGTAAAAATATTCAAAATTCATTATAGAAGCAGCTTGCTATCCTTTCCCTAAAATTTTGACGTAGCGTTAAGCATAGATTTCCCCGGTGGACACCAGATTGCCGAGGCGCTGTGCCGACGAAATAAGGCCTCAGGCTTTTCAAAAAAACATCAAAATAAAAACTTTTGCATTAAAACAAGCAGAGCTAGGGCTCTAGAGTAATAAGACAGAAAAAGGACCCCTGGCGGGTTTTTGTCTCTACAAAAACAGAAACACCAAAATATCAGATTTTGGGTGCACTTCAATAAAAAAATAAAAAAAAAATCATCTTTTAAAATCAAAACATCATTGAAGAGGGCAATAATTTCGATTCACCTAAGACATTGCTAATGCACTCCCCGGGCAGTTTTCTCTCATAAAAAGCAGCTCACTAATTACCATCCCACCTTCTGACATAAAGGGAAGGGGCTGACTGAAACCCAATTCACTTTGCCACAGGGATGACTTTGATTACAAAAAAGATCTTAAAATGGATGACTTGTCCGAGCCTAGAAGCCTGTGGAACATCCCCGGCCCCGATGAGATTCGATATGAATATAAGCATTTAACATGATGACATGTTTAAAGTTGCTAGAAGGTACAATGAAATTTGGAAAAGCCACATTTTCCAAATTCATGGCACTTCCCCACTCATTCCAAATATTAAAAGGGGGGGGAAATCCCGACTTGCCATCTCCTCCCCCCCCAAATTTGCTTTTGACAATTGCTTATGAAAGGGTCATGAACGAATTGTTAACATAGGCTTTTGTTTTTTTTAAATTCCTAATTTGCTAGTTAGAAGCAGTGCGGTTTCGAAAGGGGGACCCCAAACTCTAATAAACTAGTAAAGCTGGACAGTCATTTTCAAGGGGCCCATTCCCAAAAAGGAAAACCCTACGCAGACATGGCCAAGGGCCCTACTCAGAAAACTTTAGCTTTTGGATTACGTGGAAACCTAAAATGTTTATTCAAAATTTATTTCTGACAGAACGTTTGCTGCAAATTATTTTCTGACAATACTTTTTTGGGAAATTTTTTTGCCAGGCAAACGGGGTCCCCAAGGAATGTCTGTCCCAACATTATTTCTATGTAATAAAAATGACATTTTACCAGCTCCTCCTCGGAATTTTAAAATACCACTGTAATGATGATTGTGCATTATGGCACTCCACAAAAATGCAGAATTCTCAGAAAAATCGCACAAGGGGCACGGGAATGATTCAAATGGGGCCCCCATGGGGTTTAAAATTTTTCCATTAAAAGAGTATTGGGTAATTTTTTCACGTGGAGAAAGCCAAACATCAGGCAAAACTTAGACAACCCCCCAATCCCTATTCAAAATTCCCTGCAAATTTTCGGGGGCTATTTTTTGGGGGAAAGACTAATTGGAAAGCCACTTGGGTCAGTTAAAGAATAAATGTAAAAAAAGCACTAAAATTTTTTAAAAATGCATTTCTGGTAAAATGGGAGCTGTAACAGTCTTTGTAATGGTAATAAGCCCTTTTGGTCTAAAGAAATTTATGGTAAATCGTGATGTTCGGCACGAGAACAAGTTTGAAAGGTTTTAGTGCTGTGCAGAATCCCTTTTCGTGTGGTCTTGGAGCCCTGAAGTGCCTCGGATCGAGCGTCTTGAGGGAGTCAGAGACCTCCCCCCGTCAGACGCGGCCCGTTAGCCTTAGCTATGCCGAAAGGTGGGTCAGACCCAGCCACCCTAATGGGAATAGTGGCATTAGGCCTTTCCACAGACTCCACGACCCCGTCGGAAAGTCGGTATGATCTCTTACCATCATCCCGGTTCGTAAATATGCCCATGGGAAACCCCCAATTTTTTTTATCGGAAGCCTGGCTTCCATCAGCCCAAGGCCGGGGGCCCGGGGGTGGAGGTACCCAAGGTTCAGAGAGATCCTTGTTAAACATCTCCCTTTTTTCATATATATACCCACGGCTCCAAGACAGATGAATGTGTGGGTGCGGGTGTATGGCAACTAATGTGAACTAAGTTCAGACTGCGAATCATACATCGATCTTTCTTGCTGAAAATTTTTGCCATTTATAAAACCCTTGTTTTGCACATCGACGACCCCGGATAGAATAGTTTTTTTTTTCAGTTTCATTAGTTCCTTAAAGCTATTTAAAACATTAGAACCACCAAAAATGAATTTTGGGATATCATTTGTAAGCTACAGGGGGCCAATAAATCAATCAACTAAAATGGGTACCAGGCCCCTGTATCCTGGGAATGAGCAGGCTACAAACTAGCCGGGTCAAAATGGTGATCGGACCTTTTGCATAGTCCCTACAGATCTCAGGGTTTTTTTGTCTCTTATAAAAGGAAAATACATCTCCTGTGGCAAAGTGAGTGGGCCAACCTCCACTCCAAACAAAAAAAACAAAAAAAGAACGTGGAATAATCCCAAGGAAAAACAAAAGGGGGGAGGGGTGTTGGCCCGCCTTAGGGTTTTAACGCCACAAAAAATTTTCCCCCTCACTCCCTCATTTAAAAAAAATTTCCCCCCCAATGTCCCCCTGTAACACCAACCTTATCTTTAACATATCCCTTACAGTCTGCAACAAAACAACCAAAGACAAAGATAAAATTATTCCAAATTAAAATAAAGAATTTACCTCTCAAACATTTTTTCAGATGTGAAAAAATCATCAGTAAAGTAAACACTTTTTTTAAGGGGGACAAAAATTATACCTTAATGATTGACAAATAAATGGGCCAGGTTAAAACCTTTGGGCCCCATGCCCTGGTTATAGCCAAAAAACCAACAAAGAAAGAAAAGAAAAACTATCTTCCACTCGTGTTTTTATCGTGTATGAACCTTTTATGAGGAAACCCCCTTTTTTAAAAAGCAGAATCAAAAAAATAGAAGTTTGTGCCCCAAGAGTTCCCTGGAGCCCGGGGCCTCTCGTCTCGCTAGACATTATTTTTCTGGTTCGTTAAAGTAAATAAAGTAAAATAATCCTGTAAATACAAACATTTAAATGCTTTTCCCCGACCTTCTGCTCTTGTATTTTTTAGGTGACACAAGGCTACAGTAGTCGTGTCACCCCCCCTCAGACCCGCAGCCTCTTCTACCCAGGGTACCCTTTGGGCTTTGACCCCTGGGTAGGGACCCGTGTCTGGGGCATCCTTTGGGGGCACTTTTTTTTCCCTCTAATTTTTTTTTCCTCCTAAAGTGATTTCCTGAGCCCGCCGGGGTTTCCTCATGAGCTCCCTTTCGCTTGGGGGGGCATCTACTTACCGTCCTTCGCTAGGGAATTCGGCGGGAAGGAAGTTTTTTCCTCCACAAACTAATCCCCCTTGGACGGAAACGCAACCAGGTTCCCCTAGGGGTTTGAGGGCGAAAAATTTATTTTACTCCTTACTTTGCTGTTAGGGTTTATACCAAAAGTTAAGAGCCTTTGACCCCTTTAGGACAACATTTTTTTTAGCAAAAAGGGGCGGACCTGGTCCGATGCCCGTATGGATGCTACCCTGGTACCCCTCTCCTCCCCCAAGGGGGAGGGGCACTCATGACCGTCCTAAAACAAATCGACCTGATCAATGGAACCCTTACTAACGACAAAACGAGAAGACCCCTTTTTTAAAAACCTCACAGAGAATGCGAGGGTTTGCGAATGTAAAAGCTTTTAAAAAAATCAAACGCTTTTTGAACGTGAACCCCCCTTTTCATCAAAAAAGGGCCTTGATGGGCAAGTGGACGCGTTTTTATTTTTTCAAAAATTCGAGGGGAAACCTCCTTTTTAAAATAAAATATAACCCCCGATTAAGGGTTTTCTTAAGCTGCGCAAATTCTGATCTTCGAGTTAAAGTAAAAAAAATTCCTATTGGCCCAAAAACCTTAAGGGAGTAATCTTCACAGGGTTTGAGGACGATGGAAAAAAGTGAAATTTTGAGAGCATGAAGTCCAAGACGAGTGGACGTTTTTGTATGACCGAAGGACGGGAATGTGCGAACGAAAAATGACTGTGTTTTTTGACCTTTGCTTTGAATAAAAATTTCCCGAGTATGTCAACTCGGGGTTTTGAACGTGTACAATAAGACCCTTTTTCCAAAAGCCCAAAGCTTTTTAAAAAGCCAAAAAATTCGGAGACCTCATTAAAATGTATTGATAAAGACCCAGTAAATTTGTTTGCCGGAATGTGCTGAAACCCATACACCATCAATGTACTACCAGTTTCCAAAGTGCTAACTGGGGAGGTCCCCATCATCAGGATCTGCTGAGTGCAGGTCCCCGAAAAGGAACTGAGACTTACATATATGAGAACATGAAGTTAGTTATATGAAAGAGGGAAATGGAAAGTTTGACACCAAACCCGTACTTCCATGTGAAGCAGGATAACCCCACCCCCATGCAAATCAAAAGTCATTCGTTTAAAAATGGGCCTGGTGGTGTACATGGCGACTCCGCCCCCCTTACCCTCACATCCTTCCGACATAAATGTAGTTTTCCCCACGAAAGACCTCGTCAGACCGAGGTGGTTAAGTGCGTTCTTTGGGGAACTATAATATCGGGGATAGGAGGGCTAATAATTTTAAGGGCTTTCTTTTGATCTAGACACGAAGTTCCATTGTATAAAGGGGCGACGCGAATTACGTTTTATGGGTTTGGAAATCCTTGTCCACCCGTTTTTTTTTTCTTTTTTTTGGGGGAGACGCCCCTCTCCCCCCTTTCCCGGGGACCTCTCTCGGATGGTTTGGGGCAGAACCTCCAGTCCTGCACCTCCTGGGGAGGAAAGACTGACAATTGCGATCGTTCTCTCTCGGAAGCCCATCGCAGCCAGACGAAGTCCTCACAGGAGAATTTAAAAATTAAGTATACACCTGACTAAATTGGGCGTAAAAAGGCTGCATCAACCCGCAAAACATCATAAGGGATGATACGAACACAGTCCGGGGCGCACCTTTTCCCTCCAGGGGATCCTTAGGACTTTTGTCTGGGTCGCGATCGGCTTCTCGAGAGGAAACGATCGCAATCTGCGTCGCTCCCCGTCAGGAGGGCAGGAATGGAGTTCTGTTCCAAAAAAATCCCCAGAGAGGTCCCCCGGGAAAACGAGGGAGAGGGGCTCTCCCTCCCGAAAAAGAAAAAAAAAATGGGACAAGCACTTCCAAACCCCCTAAAAAGAATTTTTTCGCGTCGACATTTACAATGGAATTCGAAGTCTTAGATTAAAATAAAAAGATTCAGATTATTAGCCTCGTCCCATCTCCCGATATTATATTTTTCCAAAAACGCACTTAAAACCCTCTGTCGACGAGGTCTTTTTGCTGAGGGAAATACCCTTTATGTCGGAAAGATCGAGAGGGTAGGGGGGGAGGGGGGTTGCCATGTACTCCCCAAATCCTCCCTTTTTTCAGAAGTGACTATTGATTCTATTTGGAGTTTTCGCTGCAAATAAAAATTAAAGGGGTATCTGGCATATGTTCACTTTATTTTTCCCCTGGCAGTGAAGCCTATGATGACTCTTTCTCTTCAGGAAAATCTGCCCCGAAAAAAAGTTTTTTTAGCTGATTTTAAAGTTCATCAACGTTATGGGTTCCCTGCGGGTGGAGGTAGGGTGGCCCAAATAGTTTAAGTTTCCTTAATGAGTCTGATTAGCCTTCGAAGATGGGAGTCCGACGCGGTGGACGATATACGGTAATTGGCTTTTTTGCTTTTCATGGCCCCTAGCAGCCAAATGCCTGTGGCCACCATTGGCGCTTTTGGGGAAACAAACATCTTCTTATTTTATTAAATTCTTCGAACAGTGGAACGACTTTACGCCTAAATTAACGTAAAACAGCAGACTGGGGCGCCCTTTACAAGGGGCCCAAACTCGAACTTGTTGGAGAAACCTTGATGATAAAGTAAACAAAATTTAAATTCGTTTAGAAGCACTTGCTATCCATTCCTAAAAATTCGACAGATAGCTTTTTCTAAGGGTTCCCCTGTGGCACCCGATTGCCCCTGGGGGCCCGTGCCGACGCAAAAAGGCCTACAGGCTTTTTTAAAAAACACACAAAAGAGAACTTTTTCAATTAAAAAAAGCCCAAACTAGGGCTCGTAGGTAAAAAGACAAGCAAAAAAACTCCTGGCGGAGCTTTGTCTCTTAATAAACACAACACCAAAATATCAAGGGTTTGGTCCCTACAAAAAAATCAATAAGAAAAAAACATCTTTTAAAAAATTAACAAAAAAAGAAGAGGGTAAAAATTTGATTTTCCCCAGACATTTCTAATGCACTCGCCCCGGCAGTTCTCTCATACAAGCAGCTCTCTATTACCATCCCACCTTCACCCTCAAGGAAAGGGGGAGGCAACCAAATTTACTTTCCAAGGAGATGATTTTTTTAAATAAAGATATTTTTTCTTATTGATTTTATTGATTGTGGACCAAACCTCTGATATTTTTGGTTAAGTTAGCATGAGTTAGTTATACTGAAGCTAAGAGGAAAGTGTAAAGTTTGACTCACAAACCCGATACTTCCTATGCTGAAGCATAACTAACACCACCCCTAGTGCAAATCAATAGTCACTTCTGTAAAAGTGAGGCTTTGGTGGATGTACATGCGACTCCGCCTCCACCTCTACCCTCTCGATCCTTCCGACATAAATGGTAGTTCCTCAGCGAAACGACCTCGTCAGACACGAGGTGTGTTAAGTGCGTTTCTTGGAGAACTATAATATCGGGAGCATAGGACGAGGCTAATAATTTAAGGTCATTTACTTTAGATCTAAGACTTCGACAGTTCATTGTAAAATTTGGTCGACGCGAAGATTACATTTTATGGGTTTGGAAGTGCCTTGTCCACCAGTTTTTTTTTTCTTTTTCTGGGAGGGACGCCTCCTCTCCCTCGCTTTCCGGGGACCTCTCTCGGATGTTTGGAGACAGAGCCTCCATGTCCTGCACCTCCTGGCGATGGAGACGACTGACAGATTGCGATCTGCTTCTCTCTCGAGAAGCCGATTGCGAGCCAGACGATGTCCTCACAGGAGTAGCCCGGACGGGAAGGTGCGCTCTGGACTGTGATTCAGTATCAATCTCCTTATGATGTTTAGACTGGGTTGATGCAGTCATTTGATCAACCAATTTGGTCAATGATAACTTTAATATTTAATTCTTTAACCGTTGTTTGAGTTCAGCAATTTCCTTATCCTTGGCTGCAAGCTGTTGACTGACATTACTTGCACTAGGGGTGGTGTTAGTTACTGCTTCAGCATAGGAAGTATCGGGTTTGTGTGTCAAACTTTCCACTTTCCTCTTAGCTTCAGTATAACTAACTTCATGCTTTCTCATATATGCTAATGTCTCAGTCTCCTTCTTCAGGACGCTGCATTCAGCAGATCCTGACTGATGGGGACCTCCACAGTTAGCAATTTGGAAATCTGGCTAGTACATGTGATGGTGTCATGGGCTTCAGCACATTTCCGGCAAACAAATTTACTCGAGTCTTTATCAATACATCTTAATGAGGTGTGTCCGAATTTTTGGCATCTATTACAATGCATTGGCTTTTGGACATAAGGTCTTACTTGTACACGTTCATAACCGACGTTGACATACTCTGGAATTTTATTCAAAGCAAAGGTCAAAAAACACAGTCCAGTTTTCGTTCGCACATTCCCGTCCTTCTTGGTCATACAATGAACGTCCACTACGTCTTGGTCCTTCATGCTCTCAAGAATTTCACTTTCTTCCATCGTCCTCAAATCTCTGTGAAAGATTACTCTCCTACAGGTATTTGGGCCAATAGGGATAGTTACTTTAACTCGAAGATCGTGAATTTGCGTCAGCCTAAGTAAATCCTTAATCTGGAGTTGTATTGTACCTTTAACAAGGAGGCTTCCATCTGCAATTTTTGACAAAATCAAATTGCCGTCCACTTGACCATCAAGGAACCTTTTTGATGATAAAGGGGTTCACGTTCAAAAGCGATGATTTTCATCACACATTTTACATTCGCGAACCTACATTCTCTGTTGGGATTTTGAAAATGGTCTTCTCGTTTTGTCGTTAGTGGGGGTTCCGTTGTTCAGGGTCGAATTCGTCATAGATTGGTCATGAGTCGCCCCTCCTCCTTGAGGAGGAGAAGGGGTAGCCGGGGTATCATCCATCCTGGGCATCGGACCAGGTCCGACCCCTTTGCTCAAAATATTTGTCCTGAAGGGATTTGAAAACTCTTAACTTTTGGTATCAACCTAACAGCAATAGCTAAGAAAGTAAATCAGTATTTCGTCCTCTACCCCCCAGTGGAAGCCTGGTTGCGTTCTCCAGTACCACAGAGAGGATTGAGTTATGTGGAGGACACTTTTCTTTTCTTTCTTTGTTGAATTTCTTGGCTATCAACCAGCGGCATGTGGCCAAGGTTATTAAGCCAATGGATCCTATTTATTCTGTCAATCTATATAAGGTCATAAAGTTTTGTCTCCCTTAAAAAAGTGATTACTTTACGTATTATTTTTTCATTATCTGTTAATATGTTTGATATTGTAAATTCTTTATTTTTTATTCTGAAATAAGTCTGTAGTGGTTGTCTGTGGTTTAAGAAATTCGGGCATACTATTAGTAGGTGTTTTAAGGTAAGGTTGGTGGTACACTGTGGATATTGTGGAGGGAAAGTATTCTATATATAGGGAGTGAGGTGGGTAATTCGGGTGGCATTGACCCTAAGCCGAGTCAACACCACCTCCTCCCTTCTGTCTTTCCTGTGGGCTGTGTCCCACAGTTCTATTTTTTGTTTTATTTTGTTTGGGAGTTGGAGGCTGGTCCACTCACTTTGCCACAGGAGATGTATTTTTGCTTTTATAAGAGACACAAAACACCTGATATCTGTACGGACTATGCTAAGGTCCAGATCACCAATTGACCCGGCTAATTTGTCAGCCTGCTCATTGCCATGGATACCAGAGTGGCCTGGTACCCATATTAGCTTGTTTGATTTATTGGCACCATGTAGCTTACGAATGATATTACCCAGTAGTTCATTTTTGGTGGTTTCTAACGATTTAATGGCTTTAAGTGAACTTAATGAATCTGAAAAAATAACTATTCTATCGTGGGTCGTCGATAGTGCAAAATCAATGGCTTTATCAATGGCAAAAAGTTCAGCAAGAAAGATCGATGTATGATTCGGCAGTCTGAACTTTAGTTCACATTCAGTTGACCATACACCCGCACCCACACACTCATCTTTCTTGGAGCCGTCGGTATATATATGAAAAAAAGGGAGATGTTTAACAAGGATCTCTCTGAACCTCCGGCGCCATGGCCTTGGCTGATGGAAGCCAGGCTTCCATGATAGAAAAATTGGGGGTTTCCCATGGCGCTATATTTGACTGAACCAGGGTATCGATGGTAGATCTATCTATACCGACTTTCTCGACGAGGTCGTTGAGTCTCGTGGCAAAGGGCCTAATGCCACTATTGCCATTTGGGTGGCTCGGGTCTCGAGCCACCTTTGCGGCATAGCTCAAGGCTAACTGGCCGCGTCTGAGTCGGAGGGGAGGTACTCCTGACTCCACCTCAAGACGCTCGATCCGAGTGCACTTCAGGGCTCCAAGACACACACGCAAACAGGCATTCTGCACAGCATCCAAACCTTTCAAACTTGTTCTCGATGCCGAACCATACACGATTGACCCATAATCTACTTTAGTCCTAATCAGGGCTTTATATACCATTAGCAAAGACTGTCTATCAGCTCCCCATTTGTTACCAGAAATGCACTTTAATAAATTCAGTGCTTTTTGACATTTATTCTTTAACTGACCAATGTGGTCTTTCCAATTGAGTCTACTATCAAAAAGTAGCCCAAGAAACTTTGCAGAATTTTGAATAGGTATTGGGTGGTTGTCTAGAGTTAGCCTGATGTTCGGCTTTCTCCTACGTGAAAAGATTACCCCAATACTCTTTCGAATGGAAAACTTAAAACCCCACTGGAGGCCCCAGTTATGAATCATATCCAGTGCCCAATTGGATGCGATTTGCTGAGAATTCTGCATTATTGCTGGAATGCCATAATGCACAATCATCAGCGTACAGTGAGTATTTAAGATTCGGAGAGCTGGTAAGAT
>NW_023662722.1:10000-15787 GCF_015228065.2 Penaeus monodon | reverse complement strand
TTTTTTGAACTTTTCCCAGTCTTTTATACCCCCACTTAAAGAAAAAAATCCCACTTTGTGGAATTTCATTAACTTTTATATCTTTTTATTTTTTTTTTATTTTTATGTGCAGGGGGCTAGGGCCGAAGGGGTAATTCAGGGGGGGGGGGTTCCCCTAGTATAATAAAAGTTGCCTATTTGAAGGAGTTGCAGGCAGTGTGAGTTTAGATTATCAAAATTTTGTTGCATTTTAAATTATCAAAACTCCCTTTTTTGGGGTTTCATTTGGGGGCCCAATCGTTTGGGTTTTCCCCAAAATTCTTCATCAAAATATTTGCTTTTCATTTTTGTTCTTTGTCTGTAACCCCCTATCACTTTAACCCCTTTTTCATTATTTTTTTTTCACTCTCTTTCCGCTCTCCAAATTCTTTCTCTTCTCCCCTTTTAAAGGGGGGGGGGCTTTTTTTTTTTTTTTTTTTTTAACCCCAAACCCCCCCTTTTTCCCTGTTTTTCCCCCCTCTTTTCCGCTTCCCCAAATTTTTTCTCATTTACTATTTATATATACCCCCTCCCACCCCCCCTTTCCCTTTCTTTCTATTTCTATTATCTCTCTTTTCACTATTTTCTTTTCTTTTCCCCCCCCTTTTAAATTTTTCTATATGTCTTTTTTTCCCTCTCCCCCTCCGTACCAGCTTTTTGGAAAATTTTTAATCTTAAATCGTACCCAGGTAATCCCCATTGTCCCTCCTCTTGGGGGGTTTTTGAAATAGGGGCGTTTTCATTTTTTTTTTTTTTGGGGCGTGAAATTTTTTGCGCTCAGCCTCAGTCCCGATCGCGTGAGGGAATCCCGGTTTTGGTGGTTTAAAATTTTTCGCCCCTTCGACCCGGGTTTCGGGGTGGGGGTTGTGCCTCGGGGTCGGTGCCCAGAGCGGGGATTGAACCTCAGGAGCTCTATTTTTTCAAAATGGGGAAATTTTACGACTAGGGAACTCATCTTTTCGTTAATTTTAAAAGCTGATTTTTTTTGCCTTTCTCGCCCGGGAAATGTGAGGGTCCCCATTTTTTCCGGGGGGGAAATGGGTGGGGAGGGGTGGGGGGCTTTAAAATGGGGGGGCGGGAAGGGGGGGTTTTGTCCATGGAGTTCCGAAATTTTTAAATCAGTATCACCCGAGCGGGAAGAAGAGGTGAGGAAGGAAAAACATGAACCAAGCCGTTTGCTTCTTTAAACAAATATATTCCGGTCGATGCCTTTTGCTTTCAGGGGCCTTACCTTTTGGGGACTAAAGAGGACGAAAAAGGGGAGGATGATAAACTGGAAAACAAGAGAGGGGCAATTGCCCCCAATTTCGGGGCCAATAAGAAGGGCCTCTAAAGGGGGCCGAGCGGGGACTCCCCTGGTAAATTTGGGGGAAAATAAGCACAGGTTTCCATAATCACTAAGGGGCCACCTAGAAAAATAAGGGGAAGCATGGCGCCTTTTTAAAAGGCACAGGTGGATGACATTCGAAATACACACGCACATTCTGATCCCAATTCTCTCTCCCCCTCTCCTCTTCTCTCTCCCCTTCTCTCCTCCCCCCTCTCTCCCCTTCCCCTCTCTGGGCCCTCTCCTTTCTTTCCTTCCTCTCTCTCTCTCCCCTCCCCACCGGGCTTTTTTGTTCCTTTGGGAAAGGAACTTCCCCTGGTTGGGCCTGCCTAGCCCTGGGTGGCCAAGCAAACCCCCAATTTAGTGCGGGTCCCAACCCCGGAAAAAATAAGAGAAAATTACCTAAAATGAAACCACCGCACTCTCCGGGGTAAAGGAACGGGGGACCCTACCTCGAAATCATTTCCAAAAGCATAAACAATATGAAAACAAAATTAAGTACCCTGCTTTTGACCACGGCGGCTAAAACCATAAACCTACCTTTTAAATAAAATACAACTTACCAACCTCTCTCTCTCCTTTTTTCCCTTTTTCACTCTCTCTCTCTCTCTCTCTTCTCACTCTCTCCTCTCTCTCTCTCTCTCCTCTCTCTTTTTTTCTACCCCCTTTCCCCCTCTCTTGTCCTGTTTCCACCTTTTTCCAGAAGTAAATAGAAAGGCACCCCCATCCTTTTTATCACTCCAATCCCCCGTCATCCCTCCTCCATCACTTGAAAGAGAAATTAAAGGGCTATTATTTTTCTTCGAAAATTGCGAAGGGATGACAGGACGCTTAGAAAATTATGCAAGGATAATAAAATGACTTATATCTCTTTTAAAAAGGAAATAAAGAAAAAAAAAAAAAAAAAATTTTACTTTCCGACACAGAAACCGTGGCCCTCATTTTTGGCAAATTTTCATGGGAAATTTAAACCAAGGGAAAAAAAAGGCATTGGGCAAGGGGGGTTCAGCTCGGAGTTTAAACTGCAGTATTTTTAAAATTTCGAAACAAGCATAAATGCTAAATGTTTTCTTGTGTTTTTGAAAAAAAGATTTTTTAAAAAAATTTAAGCCCGGGTTTTGCTACTTTTTTTTCCCTCTTTCTGTTTTTTTTTTTTTTTTTTCTTCTTTTTTTTTTTTTAATTTGTTGCACCGACCCCTTGAAACTTATTCCCCCTTCATTAAGAAAACGGGGGGTCCCCATTTTGCCCCTTTATCCCCCAAATTTTTCCCAACCCGTTGTCGCCTAATTTATACCCAGGCTTCCATTAATCATCGATCAAAAACCCTCTTTTCCCCCAGCCATTCTTCTTTGTCGCTAAATCCATTTTTCCGTTTTTAAAAACTCAACCCGGGCCCCCTCCGCGCGTCCCCCTTAAATTTGTGTTTTAAAAGGGGTTTTCCCGAAAAAAATTTTTGCTGTTTCTTTTTTTTCTGCAGGGGGTTGCGTACTTTCGGGTGAAAATGTGTGTCGAAAAAATGCCCCACATGTTTTTTTTGTTCAACTTTCCAAACGTACATATGTATGTGCGTATTCATGTGTGTGGGGACATTTCCCACTGAAGGGAATTTTTGCTGGGTTTTTTGTTTTCGCCGAAATTTTAAGTCTCCTTTCTCGTCTTTTTGGGGAAAGGGCAATATCCCTTTCCCCCTCCTGTCCCAGGGGAGACAGAAAAAGGGAAGGGGGGGGGGGGAGGGGGGGTTAAACCACAAGGTTCGTGCGGGGAAAGGAAAAACATCTGGGTAGAGGGGCGGAGAAAAAAAAACGGAAGAAAAAAAGAGGATAGAGAAGAGAAGAAAGGGAGTGAGAGTCAGAAAAAAGGGGATAGAATAATAGATAGATAGAAAAATAGAAATAGATTAGATGGGAAAAGAGAGAGAGAGAAAAGAGAGAGAGGGGGGGTTTAAATGAAACGGGGAATTTTTTGCCCTTTTAGCATGGACATAAAAAACCCATACACTGTCTGTCTTAATGTCTATCCCGTTCTGATTGAAAGAAGTTTGCAAAATTCCCCCCCTCAAAATCTGGAAATAAAAAAGACACCCTGCCTTGAAATCCTTTAAATTACCCTAAAAAACGTTATTTTATTCTGACATTGCCCCTCTGATTCCCCGAAGTTTGGAAAGGGGAAAACTGAACAGGGCCCTTTCCCCCCTTTGGGAAAAGGGAAATTTGGGAAACTCAAAATCTGGAACTTCCCCGAAATATTTAAAAAAACACGGATAGAAAATTTCCTGAAAAAAAGATCGGGGGATGATTTTGTTTACAATAAAGAGGAAATAATCTTGAGGAGAAATAAATAATTTGGGGGTTAACAGCATTTTTAGAATAAGTACTATTAAAATTTTTATTATTTCATTATCAATATTTCATTATCGTTTTTAAATTTTACTTTTAAGTCATTTTTCATTACAACATTATTTTTTAAAATTTTGATCATTTTTATTATTTTATCTTGCTATTTTCATTAAACATTATCATTTTTATTTTATTATCCCTTTTTCTTTCCTGAAAACCCCTTTTTCTTTACCTGAAAAATTTTTTTGCTGATAGGAAAATATTGATTTGGGTTTTTTTATAAACCCCATCAATTTTTTTTTTTTTTTATTGATAAAACTATTTCCCTAATAGGGACAAAATTGGGCACTTCAGGGGGCGAAAACATACTCTCTTTATAAACTAAAGGGGAATTTAAAAGGGACTTAAATTTTTACTGGGTTTTTATAAATTTTTATTTTAACCCCCAAAAACAGCAACCCAAAAACAAAACGAAAAATAATAAAAATAAAATAATAATAATAATAAAATAATAATAATAATAATAATTTAAAATAATGATAAAAATAATAATGATAATAATAAAAATGGGTTTAAAAAAAATAAAAATAACAAATTTTCAAATTTTTTTATTTTATTATTATTATATTATTATTATTTTTTTAAAAACTTTCTACTAAATACTACCACTACTACTAAATTATCATTGCCTATTATTATTACTTTTACTGTTTCCCTTTTCTAAAACATTTTGTTTTTTTTTATTTTATTATTATTATTTTATTATTATTTTGTATTTATTATTATTTTTGTATTATTATTATTATTTTTATTATTATTATTATTTATTATTTATATTTTTTCAATTAAATTTTTATTATTATTCATTATTTCTTATCTTATTATTATCATTATTACTATCTTTATTATTATCGTTATCATTATATTTTTATAATCATCATTATCACTATTACAGCTGTTATTATCATCATTATTACAATTTTCAGTAATAATAATAATGATAATAATAATAATAGTAATAATAATAATAATAATAATAATAACAATAATAATTATAATAATAATAATGATCATGACAATAATAATAATAATGATGATGGTGGTGAAGATGATAATAATAATTAATTGTTATTCTTATCAATTGTATCATTCTTATGATTGTCATTATTGTTATTATTATTATTATTATTATTATTATTATTATTATTATTATTATTATTATTATTATTATTATTATTATTATTAATATTATCATTATTATTATCATTATTATTATTATCATCATCATTATTATTATTTTTATTACTTTTTTATTATTATTAGCATTAGTAGTAGAAGTATCATCATCATTATTGTTATCATTGTCATTATTGTTATTTTTGCTGTTGCCAATATCATTACTGTTTAAATTTCTATCATTGCCATTATTATTTTTACTGTCATCATTATCATTATTACCATCATAATAACTCTTACTATTGTTATTATTATAACTATTATTATTATTATTATTATTATTATTATTATTAATATTGTTGTTGTTTTTGTTATAAACAGAACGGATATAACTCTTTTTATAAAAAAAAAAAAAAGAAACACGAAGAAGACACTGCTGTGTAGTGCAGATTCATAAACATTCAGATCGGTAATATTTGTTTTCCTTATCATTCTAATTTCTGTTATCTTGTGGTTTTGGCATTTTATTGATCACTCCATACAAAACGGAAAATCATTATAATAAGAAGAAAAATAATAACAAAGGAGTAATGATCATAACAATTTACTTTTGTGAGAAAGTAAATTTCATGCACATGAAAGAGCAACTGAACCATCAGAACAATTCTTTAGATTATCATATAGTAAGTTTCTCATTTGGCATCAAACAGTGCTACAGTAAAACTCATTCAAGAAATCTGTAGTATCGTAATAAATGAGTATCCTTACGTGAAGAGGATTTAAGGGTTCCTTTAGTGTCTTTCACACTGTAATGCTCGACCATCAAGCTAAGCAGCCACCAACTCCAATTTTGTATGTATGCAATTTACATTCATATATTGTTTATCTGAAGTGATAATTCCTGTCCTTTCACCATATCAAGATTGCGT
>NW_023662722.1:0-2500 GCF_015228065.2 Penaeus monodon | reverse complement strand
GTAATTCTTCAGACAAAGTACTTACTTTCTGAATATAATTAGTTTACAATCCTAAATCTAAAAAGTTGACCAGATAAACGCCAAAGAATGAAATCGTAACACTCTGACTCAGTCTTATCTGAAATGGTCTCAAGGTAAGGCCAAGGTTTCTGGGGGGAAAATAAATTAATAAACCAAATAAGACAATTAGAAAAGGTGTGAAACATAATAATAGGGTCTGTATAGATATTCGGATAAAACATAAGGCAACAAAATTAGTAATTAGTGTATCATTTGTTTATTGTGTGCTGCAAATAATAGGTATCTGAAAATAAATGGAAATTAATTTGTTTAGAGAAAATTGAAAATGTGGATTTTTTGTTTTGTAGTATCTCCCGCAAAGCATTGTGGGTACGCTTTGTTTTTAAGCCATGTTTTTGGCGGAAGGCATGAGTGAGTTGTATATAAACTTTTCAGTATTATGGAGTAATAGAATATTGAAACAGACTTTAAAGGTATGTAACGTTTAATGATATTATTCTACTGTTTTACTGTAATAGATAAAATGACTATCAGTAAATAATAAATGATAAAGATGATCATGAATTATGGAAAATTCTGGCAAAATGTCACAAGAGTTAATATTTGTTTTAGGAGTTTGTTGTGAACTTATGCTATGAGGACTTGCCTGTCTACTAGAACTGGGATGCGTGATGGTCTGTTGAAATATTTCCTCTGTCTAATTTGAAATGATTTATGAAATATTGTGTTATTTTCTCCAGGAATAGATTTGATCATTGTGTTTTTATGTAAAGGATTCTTTATTATTATTATTATGGAAATAATTCTTTTACTATATTTCATGACGTCCATGTGCATGTAGTTATTATTCTGTATGAGAATTGTTTGTTATTTTTCAACATTTTACAGGTTGAATAAACTTTTGGAATATACAGCCTCGCGTATAATTGCCCACGTGCACTGAGAATTTTAGATTTCTTCACCTCACATCTTCACGATACAATTAGTAATAATTAATATAGCGATCCTAATCATATTATAATGACAATAATGTAGCAGTAATGATAATGTTAATAATAATAACAACAGGAAAATGATAATAATGATAATAATAATAATAATAATAATAATAATAATAATAATAATAATAATAAATAATAATGATAATACTATTGATGATAATGATAATGATAATGAAAGTGATAATGATAACACTGGGTTACAAAAAAATATATTTTTTGTAAGTTGTCTTAATTTTTTCAACTGATTTAGAGCAAAGCTGCATCGGTGAATCCAAAAATGTCATCCATTTTCCCCGATCAGGTCAGTTTTTCATCTAAGTGAATATAGGAAAAAAAAAATTTCTTACGAAGTGGAATACATTAGAGCGGCATTTTTGTTTTATTTGTGTTACTTATGCATCCGATATATATATTTTTTATTTAGTTTTCTCATTCAATTTATAATTATCGGTGTCTGTTTTGACATCAACATTCCATTACATTGGTAACCATTACAATATCTAATGATCAATGCTGAACATCGATCAGAAATGATCAGTTGATCAGTAGACAGGACACTAATAAAGACAGTTGCATGGAAACTAGATGTTTGGTCATCATTGATCATTCAGTGCTGACACTTCCGTTTCTTTGAGCTCCTCGAATGTGCAGCGGCAGGGATGTCTCTCTTCAAAGTCCAACAGTAATCGGCCATCATGACTGCATCCCACCGTCCCTGATACCTGGTCTCCATCTCCTTCATGTCTTGATGAAATCTCTCCCCCTGCTCGTCGCTCATTGATCCCAGAGTCACAGGAAACCGATCCATGTGTGAGAATAGGTAGTGCATTTTGAAGCTCATGTTGCATCCCAGGTTTTTGAAGGCAGTCAGCATTTTGGTGACGAGTTCTGCGTAGTTGCTGGCCTTGTTGTTACCAAAGAAGTTCTTTACGACCAGAACAAATACCTTCCACGCTTCCAGTTCGACTTTATTCATTGAGTTTTCAAACTGGATCTCTGATGAGCTGACGTAGTTGAGGTCCGTCAAAGATGCCAGCTTTCAATTTCTCCATGGTCACTCCTGGAAAAGCATGGCACAGGTGAGTGAAGCAGCCACCATCCTTGTCCAGAGCTTTGGTGAACTGCTTCATCAAGCCAAGCTTAATGTGCAGGGGTGGGAAGAGTATCCTGTCTCTGTCCACCAGAGGGGCATTGATGACGTTCTTTGATCTGCTAGGCTCCAATTCCTCCCGCAGAGACCACTCCTTTTTCGTGTAATGCTGAGTTCGGTCCCTACTATCCTACATGCACAGAAAGCACGGGTACTTGGTGAAACCGGACTGCTGTCCCAACAAAAAGTTCACCATCTTCAGGTCAACACAGATCATGAACTCATGCTGACAATAACGAATTTTCTCCAGCAGATACTTCACCGCTTCATACTTCTCCTTCAGTGTAGTCGTGAGCTGGTTGAGGCAATGTGCCGTGTACAGAACGCG
>NW_023662721.1:0-15788 GCF_015228065.2 Penaeus monodon | reverse complement strand
AAGGGGGGTTAAAAAAAAAAAAAAAAAGGGAAAAAAGGAAAAAAAAGATGGTTATCAAAGTAAGGAGACCAAAAAGGGGGACAACATGATTCCTGACCTGATAATACTGATGCCACTTCAGGAGTCAAAAGGAACCACTGATAGAGCCTCGCGAAGACTTGCACTTCCCTTGTTGTTTTTTTACTCCCACAATCTGTAGGGACCCACAAATAACAGCAAAGTTTTGGGCCAAAGTAGTATGAGCAGGAGTTTTTTTAAATCCAAGGAACCAGATAGTTTTTGCACGAGTGATTTTATGCGGGTACTCAATTATTTATCACGAGCCCTGGTCGGAACCCCTTTGCTTCTGAAAGCTTGCTGCTTCGAAAAACCAAAATACTCACATTTTGTCTGCATAGAGGGGATGGGGCCTCACTCCAGGAGTGTATGGCAGCCACTTGTCCTGTCCCGTGAGAAGAAAGGCAGAACACCAGGGAAGAGTGATAGGTACAATTGATGGCCGACGGGATGGGGGGAGAAGAACCCCATCGCCCTGCTGTCGTCCACATTGACGAAAATTGGTGAGAAGGGATCTATTAAACTTCGTAGTGTACTGCAGCACTTTGAGGGAACGCCATGAACACTAGAATGTGTTTGTTGCCAGCCGTGTGGGTGAAACCCAGACAAAGTGCACATGACACCTTTTGCTAGGGAAAACCCGGGAAATGTCGAACTTTAGCACAGGCGCGGGATGTTTGTGTCCCTTGTACAAGGGGGCAGTTTGCAAGACCAGTGATTAGCTACCCTGTTACTAACCCGGAAAAAAAAATTGGTTATGGGTAAATGCCTCCTTTAGAACATCACAATGCGCTCCCTCAGGGTAGTCAGGCATATTCACACAAGCGGCACTAAATTTCCGGCCCCACCGGGCCCTGCGGAAAAATCCGTCTGCGCCATAATTCACTTTGGCGGGGTCCCGAAAAAAACAGCTGACGAAGGGAAGCTAAATGAAGGGGGGAAATCACAGTGGACCCGTCTCAAATTTTGCGAGTTTTCGATTGGCGCACGTGACAGCGTGTCACGCGCCTTATGCGGCCCTGAATTACAAAAAGTAACATCGAAATCCCCCGGATATCCTGGAAAGGGGCCCTACAACCATACGGATTTTCCCCATTAAGGACGGAGTGGCTGGGCTGTGTGAACCATGACCTTGTTCTCTGAAGTATTTAAGAGCCCATACAATCCCCAACATCTCCCTACGGTGCCCAAAGAAATTTTTTCCGCATATGATTTAGATTTTTTAAAATTATCACCGTTTCAACCTAAGGTCTTTAGGGGCGAATCCCTTGTTAAAATAGAAATTTTAAAATGTTTAAAACAAAATCTATCAATAAATATTTAAAAATAACAACAAAACAAATTAAAAATAAAAGTAAATATTATGCTTAAGTATTAAAATATTGCATAAACATTAGCAAAATTTAAAAATTTTTTTGAGGAAATAATAAGCCCCTCATGCAAAATCTTCCCCCAAACATTTTTCAGTGAAGGGGGGGAGACAAGTACATACGTCTTTGGTCTGAGAATTTTTAACTCTTTCCTACATGTGCATCGTTAATAGCTCTTGGCATCCTTCAAAAGTGTTTGACTTTGCCATCTTGGCCCTGAGTCGTTTGTGTGCCCGATTTTTAGTCTTTTTTAATGCTACTTCCACTTTTCGGTTGGGATGGTTTTGGGTCACCTAATTGCCAAGGTCTCTCTAATGTTCGCATTTTTTTTGTTTTCTGGAGGACCCTCCACTTTTTCTTCCATTTATGCGAAACAACTCCTATGCTGGTTTCAGGTCGGTGTGGGGAGAGGAAAACGAGCATCACAAGGTGCGTGGCCTGCCTGGCCCTTTCTGATCAGCCGCTCTTTCCCATTATCCCCAAACATGCCTGGCCCCCAACATGGGTTTTTTTTTACTTTAAAATCAGTGAAAACCCAATCTTGAACCCCCTCATTTTGGAGGATATTTTAAGCTCGATTGTTGAAACCATAGAAGTCAAAATATTCACAATGAAGGTTCAAAGATCTTAGCCTTTTAACTGCTGAAAGGAGGGCATTAACCTGCAGTGAAGATCGAGGTCAGAGAAAGTCTTCCTTTTGCTCCGGGCTGCAAAGCCCACACCATTTTAGATTCGAACCATCTGTTATATTGCGTCCGACCCTTTGGTACTTAGAAATGTGTAAAAAAAATCTCTCCTGATTTCTGTTTCAGATCCCCCCCCCCTTTTACCAATTCCGACCAAATCCAGCTCGATTTGTTTTCCAAGGGGGGAATTTGGGGGGAATTTCCCAACAGCCAAAACCCCTTGGGGAACTTAAATTAGTTCTTCTACAAATTCCCTTTCTCCTCCCAAAAGATCGGCTATCCTAAAGGGGGGTTAAAAACCAACGGATGTAGGAACCCCGGAACCTTTTGTAGTCTCATTAGTAAATCGGGTTCATGTAGTCCCGGTGTAATGAAAGGGGGTTTTCCCCACTCTCAGTACGGGACTCCAAGGTGAAGCCCTGAAGCCCAGTACGATTCTGGAGCTTCATTATGAACCGGTCCAACATCCGGGAGAACAGGGGGATTTGCAGATAAATAACTTCAACCATAGCAAGCTTACTCGAATAAGCCCCGGGTAAAGCCGTTGAAGCTTTGTGGGTCTGCACCCCAAGAAGATGTGAAAGAACCCGCAAAAATAAAAAAGCTTTTACCCTTTCCTTTTAATGTTTGAGTGAGGCCCCCTATGTAACCTTGAGTCAAAAGTTAGACCCAAGTACTTCCCTCTTGAACAAATTGGGGGTTTTGGCTACAAAATAGAGGGAAGGGGGAAATTTTTTTTTTTCCTTTCGTTTGTGGAAATGTATAGCCAGGGTCTTTTTTGAAAAAATTTTGAACCCATGATATCCCCCCTGCAAAAACCGATTTTTTGCAGCTGCATGTGCCCTTTGCACATCCTGTAAGTTTCCCTCAAAGCAGTACAGTAAAAGCATCCCATACAGATTACATGAGACAAAATTTTGACAATTTTTTAAAATTTTTTTATAGAAATGGCAAACAGGGCACATTTAAGAATCCCTTGTTGGGACCCTTCCAGGGGTCTCCAGGTTAGAAAAACTGTTTCCAAAGCCAAAAATTCTAAATTTCCTTTTTAGAAAGGGAAAGTTTAGTATGAAGGTAGTAATGCACTTTTAAAACAATGTCATACAGCTTCATGAGTATGCCATGTTTCCATTAGTACATAACCCTTTTCAAGGTCAAAGAAGATGCTAACATGTGACGTCCTGTGGAAGGAATTCTGATAGCAGTTTCCATCCTCACAAGTGCATCTGTGGTCGATCTCAATTTCTAAACCCCATATTGATAGGGGGTCAAACTTTTTTTTTTCTAGCCCTGTAAACCCTGAGTTTCCATTTTCCCCCTCAGCTTGCAGATGTACTGGTGGAGAAATTGGTCTGTTTTTTCCCGGGTGTGGAAGCACCCTTGTCGGGTTGGCAGGAATGATTATAGATCCATGCAGAGGTACTGTCCCCTCCCTATATATCTATTAAATGGTGAACAAAAAAAAATTAGGAGCTCTCTGGAAAGTGAGATACTTTTGGGTTTGGGAATATCGTCACTTCCGGGGCAGTCTTCCGGCAGAGCTGCAAAAGTTGGTACGACAAGGAGTCCATTCTTGGCCAAAAAGGGAAATTTGAGGGAAAGTTCGCTGCAGTCCTACTGAGAACGACACTGGGTGTTTTTTCCCTTTTCAGCACGAAGAGGGAGAACGAGCAGTGTAAGATGCCCAGAGGAGACCCTTGCAGGGATTTAGATCTCTTTTGAACATTTTTTTTACTGTGAGTTTTAGCCAAAAAATCTTAAAAACCAGGTGGGACAGTGATGTTTTCTCCAGCAACTTATCACCTTCCCCCTACCCATGCAAAGGGGGGTCCCAGAGTTAATCAAGGAGACTACTGTCTCCAGACTCCGTTGGCCCCTTTTAGCAGCGCCGGGCCCTTTGGCCCGGGTTTTTTTGTAAGGATCAGGTTACATCACTGGGGTCGTTTCAAGCCTTAATGCAGTTTTTTTATTTGACGTTTGTGGTATTCTCAGACCACCATGGTACGGAGGTCGAGGGAAATGCCCCTATTTTTTGGAAGGATGTTTTTGCTGCAAGGTGAATTCGTGATGTGAAGTGATTAACGATCTTGAACAGCTGGTCATCAAGTCCGCAATATTTGATCAAAAAAATTTCAGTCTGCAGTTAAAGTCCCCATCTCTGCATCCATTGGCGGGAAAACCCATTCCCTCCTCCAAAAGTTTTGGAAAATGGTCGCTTCCCAGGGAAGTCTTCCATAACCTGCCAATGAAATTCATTGGTCAGGTGAAAAATTTGGCAGGTCTTTTTGAAAAATGTCCAGTTTGAATTTGGAAAGTGTGGGAGTGCCCTGTTCAAAAAAACTATCTATCTTGGGAGCAAAGACTCCAAGGCCCCTTCCTCGGGCCACAAAGTGTCCCCCCAGAGGGAGCCGACCATTGAAATCCCCCAAGGAAGAAAGGGAGTGGCAATGCCCAAGTAGATCTTCCAATCTTTTATTTTGAATTATGTGGGGGAAAGGTAGATAGATGCAACGTGAAAGGTATGTAAGATATTCGCACAGCCTTCCCCCTAAGGGAAGCCGCCTTGCCGGGGGGGGGTTTGAGGTCCCATGTTGGTAAAAGTGACCAAGGGTCCCCCAACGGAGGGTCCCCAGGAGGGATGAGACAAAATGGCTTCCTGGGCCCCAAGGCTATGAGAGGGGTGGTGTCCCCACCCCTGTTCATTCCTCTTGGCCCAGGGGAACTCTCCCACGGGGTTTTTGCCGTGCGTGGCATCCGAAAATTTACCGGGAGACGGAGCCCTGGGGGGTGAGCGGCTGCACCGCTGGCCCTGCAGCTAGCAACACCCCTCTTTGGTCCTTTATTTGGTTAAGGGGTGCTTGATAAAGGGCCCCGGTCAAGTAAATGGCTGGTAAAATTTGGGGCTAGGGTAAAGCAGGTACTATTCAGGGGTAGCGATGGGTCCCGCGCCTGCCACAGTCTGTGATAGGGGCTGCGAAATTTTTCCTCATTCCCCCGTGGCTGTTGGGAGTTTTTAAACCCCAAAATATAGCTTCCCCCTTGTTGGACTCCAGGTGGGGGGGGGGTGGGGAAAATGAAGAATTTCAAATTTGTTGATACTACAAATTTACAAAGATCAGCTCTCCCCCTGACGACCTGCGCAATCCCTCGACCATTCCTCGGGAAAAATCACACGTTTCACTCGGAACCCTTTTCATTTTCCAAAGGGCAGAATGGGAATCGAAGGGTTTTCCCCGGGGCCCCCAAAACCCGGGTAAGAAGGGGAAAAGTCCTCCCAATCCATAAGGAGATTTTACCTGGTAAATATAAAAGCATTTCATATAGTAAGTACCTGGTAGGAAGCCATTGATGGTGAAAATCATGGTCTTGACATCTTTGGGGTTTATGGGAAAAATGTGGAAGTTTCAACGGATCCTCGTATCCCCCCACAGCGAGAGGTAGCCTGATATTTTGGGGTTTCGTCACCGACGGAGTGACCGTCCGGCAATATGTAACTTTCCGGGGGCTCAAGTTTCTGCTCTCCCAAAAAACCCCTCAATCAGTGAAAGGGGAATTGTCTTTTCCCGGGGAACCTGATGGGGTATTCTGAGGAGAAATTTAGGGGAACTAGAAAATTTAAAATGTAGTGGCGAAAAAACGTTTTAGGAAAAAATTTTGAGGTTTTGGAACAGTCGACACCAGCTTTTCTTCTAATTTTTAACACATTAGTATTCCGAAGGGTTAATTTAGCATGGTACCACCCAAAGGGGTTAGGGCGGACCCAAAACTCTTGCCTTTTTAAGAAAATGGAAACCAAGAGTATGTGTAAAGTGTGGTACAAAAGGTCGCAAGGAGATGACAACTGACAGGCCCCAATATGCTGTTCCCAGCAAAGAAGTCATAAAGCTTCTTAAAACAATGAAAAGGTCCATTTGAAAAGGAAGTATTGGTAAAAGGAGCAAGGAGAAAGTTATTTTTTCCAGGAAAAGTGACGTCCCCGTTGCTGTTTGCACAGGTACGTCCTTGCTTCGGTTCTCCCCCATCCTCCTTCCCCCCAAACCCCTTTGCCCCCCAAATGTTTCTTACAGCACACCTTCCACTTTCCTCAAAAACTTCCCAAATTGCTGAACTGCCTCTGGGGTTTTTTCCCCCAAAACGGAGTGGGAGGAGGGGTTATTGAGGAGACTCCCCCTCCCAAAGAAAGGTCTTTGGGCCTCAAGAAAGGGCTCCAGAGGCCTAAAACGGGGACAGCCCCAGCTCCCCACCACATCCACAGGAGATCGCGCTAAGCAGAATGCTCCTAAGGGTAAGGCTCAGCCCCCCCCTTTGCCCGGGAAAAGGAATCCAAACCTTCCAAAAGGGACCCCCGCTGCAACAAAACCACAGGGGCCTCCGTGTAGACAGAATGCCCCTGAAGCAAAGGCTCGGCCCGTCCTTTGCCTGGGAAAAGAAATCCTGAACCTGCCCAAAGGGGAAAAACCCTGGGGAAACTATTCCCCCACAGGTAAACGACCATTAAAAAAGGTACTCCCAGGATCCTGGAAAGGGACAGCCAAAGGTGTGAGGAAAACCCTTGACCACGGGTGCTCCCAAACCCCTTTTTTTAAAAAATAATCTAAAGAACTGGATACCCTAATCCAAGGAAACTGTCAGGGAATTTCATGCAAAATGGAAGAAACTGAAACATCTGATAGTTCAGGGAACCCGTTTGTGTATCCCTACAAGAGATTATGACCGGGGAAAAACGCCCATTTTTGAGAGGTTTTCAATTCAAGCCCATTTGGAACCTTTGCCCAAGGGACCTCATGGAGGAGTGCAGTAATGGTACGTCATGATTTCCTTCCGGGCCCATCACCGAGACAAACTGCAGGTGAAGGCTGTGGAATAGGCTTGACACGCCCTTTCACTGGCACCCATTACCTTCCCCCACATAATCTAACAAAAAAGTTTTGGAAAGATTACTTGGGCATTTGCCACACCCATTTTTTTACTCTTGGGGTTTCAAGGGGCGGCATCAACCTGGGGAACCCTTTGTGCAACCCTCGGGGAAGGCCTTGGAGCCTTGTCAAGAGCAGATGCAGTTTTATGAACAGGACACTCCCACACTTTTCCCAAATTCAAACTGGGACTTTCCAATATAGACCTATAAATGGGTTCCCCTGATTACAGTTAAACTTCATTGGCGGGGTCTGGAAGATTACGGAAGCGACCATTTTCCAATATTTTAGGGAGGTGAAGGTATTCACCCAGGGAGTGCAGGTGGCGCCCTTGAACATGCAGAGAATATTTTTGATCAACTGAGTATTGCAAAGGGTCGTTAATGATTTTCCGTGTATTCAAGAGCTGTTAATCACTTCACATCACATTTACCCGCGCGAAACATCCATTCCCAAAAGTAGCGGCAGTACCGTCGCCTCCAACCATTTTGGGGGTCTAAATGCCAAAAGCTGTCAGAGAAGAAAGCTGCATTAAGGCAGTTTAAACGAGCCCCAGTATTAACCTTGATCGTTACAAAAAGACCCGAGCCAAGGCCAGGGAGTGCTAAAGGAGGGTAGACGGACGTCGGGGAAGTATTCTCCCGATTTACTCTGGGGCCCCCCTTGCATGGGGGTGGAACAAGGTGCGTAAGATTGCTGGAAAGAGCACTCATATCCAACCCGCCTGAAATAGAGGATAATCATCACAGACAAAAAAAGGGTTTGCTAAGGCTAGCTAAATCCATGGCAGAGATCTCCTCGGAGTCTTACACTTTCTCGATTCCCACTCTTCGTGAACAGGAACAACACCCAGGTCGTTTTTCAGTGGACTGCAGCAAACTTCCATACAACTTGCCATTTTTTCCAAGGGATGGACCGCTTTGCAGCTCTGCCGTAAGACTGCCCCAGGAAGTGACAAATTTATACAAAAGATTCTCACTTTCGGAGAGTTCCCGAATTCCCGTTGGGCTTTTTCAAAAGGGGTCTATGGGGGCAAGTGCCATCCAATGGAAAGAGGCTAAATCATTCCTGTTTCCCAAAAAACCCAGCAAAATACTTCCACACCAGGAAATTACAGACCAATTTTTCACCCGCTGTCTGCAAACTGATGGAGAAAAAGGGAAAATTAGGTTTTACATGGCGCTGAAAAAGAAAACGTGTTGACCCCATATCAATATGGGTTTTGAAAATTTAGTCCACCACAATGCCTTGGAGGGTGGAAACTGCTATACAGAATTTCCTTTGCAAGCGACGACATGTTACAGTTTTTTTTACCTTGAAAAGGTTATGATACTACTTGGAAGCATGATACTCAGAAGCTGTATACTTGGTTTTTAAAAGGAGCATTTTCCCCTTTATACAAAGCTTTTCCTTTTAACAGGAAATTTTGAGTTCAGGGGGAAACAGTTTCTTAAAACCGGAAGACCACTGGAAGGGGGCCCACAAGGGGGGTCAAGTGTGACCCTGTTTGCCATTGTATAAATACATTATAAAGGTTTTTCCAAAGGCTGTCTCATTAATCTGTATGGGAGACTTTACACCCGTATGCTCATGGGAAGCTTACAGGATGGCAAGGAGAGCAGACGCAATAAATCAGGGTACAGTGGCAACATATCATGGGTTCAAATTTTTCAAAGCAAGCCCCTGGCTATACATTTTCCCCAAAAGAGGAAAACCACCTTCCCTCTATTTAGTAGCAAAACCCCCTACAATTTGTCAAAAAGGGGAAGTACTGGGGTTTTTTTGCTCAAAACTTACATGGGTGCCCCACATCAAACATTTTAAAAATAAAGGCTACAAAAACCTTAGTATTTGCGGGTTCTTTCCCTTTTTCTTGGGGTGCAGACCCCCACAACGCTTCTACGGCTTTACCGAGCGCTTTTTTCGTATAACTTGACTATGGAAGTGAAGCTTTTTCATCTGCAACTCCCCCCGTCTCCCGATGTTGGGCTCGGGTTCATAATGAAGCTTTTAGAACGTACTGGGGGTTTCAGGTCCACCTGTGGAGGGCCCCTTTTGCGAGAGTGGAGAACCACCTCTTTCATTACACCGGGGCTACATAACGATTTACTATACGGGCTCAAAAGGTTCCCGGATTCCTACTCCAGATTGGTTTTTTAACCCCCCTTTAGGGTAGCCTCCATGGTAGGAAATAGGAATTTGTAGAAGAACTTAAATTTAAATTCACTAAGGTTCTGGCTTTGGAATTTCCCCCTTCCCCCCTTGGATAATCAAGTCGAGCTGGATTTGGTCCAAAAATCAGAAGAGATTTTTCAGCACATTCTAAATACCAAGGTCGGACCAACATTAAAAGAGGTTTGAAAAGGTGTGGGGTTTTAGCAGTGAGCAGAAAAGGAAAAAAGCATCAGCAGTCTTCTCTAGCAGCCCGATCTTCACGCGGTTAATGCCCTCCCTTGGGGAGGGAGTTAGATGACTAGGATCTTTTAACCATTCTATTGTGATATTGTGAATCCGTTGCCTTGCAACAAACAAAAAGTTAAACTCCACACCAATAGTGAGGGGGGTTCAAATTTGGGTTGCACTGATGTCAAAACGAAAAGATAACTTGTGTTTGGGGGCCAGCGCATATTGGGGTCAGGGGGGAAGACGAGCGATCAGAAGGGTAAAGGCAGCTGCCGCTCAGCTTGTGTGCCGTTTTCCTCTCCCCCCACCGACCCTAAACCCAGCATCAGGGGTTTTCTTTGCTAAATGGAAGGGGAACAAAAGGGGGCATATCTCCAGAAATAAACGGAGAGATTAGAGAGCCTTGGGGTTTGGGTGACTAGATCCATCCCCAACCCAAAAGTGGAAGTTGCAAAAACAAGGGTAAAAATTGGGGCCAAAAAGACTGACTCAGGGCCAAAATGGGTAAAAATCAAAACACTTTTTGAGGGGTGCCAAGAGCCCCTTACAATCGCAATGTATGGAAAAATGGCAACATTCCAGACCAAAGAGTATGTATTGTTCCCCCATATACCTGAAGAATGTATTGGGGGAGGATTGTGACATAGAGGGGCTTATTAGTTTCCTTAGGGAGATAATTTTTTAATAAAATTTTAAAGCATAATGTTTTTGCAATAATTTTTTACCTTAGAGTATAATATTTATGCTTTTATTTTTTTTTGTTTATTGTTAATTTTTTAAAATATCATTTAAGATTTTTTTAAAATTTTAAAAAAATTTTTAAAATTTTGTTAAAAGGGATTTGCCCCTAATGCCTTTGCTGTTACGCGGCAAGATAATTTTAAAAAATCAATCAATTCCAGCCTTCACCTGCAGGTTGTCGCAGGGGGATGGCCTGGAAAGGAATATCCTGACGTCCATTTCTGCTACTCCTCCCTGAGGTCATTGTCAAAAATCCCTAAGGGCTTGAATTTGGAATCCTCTCAGGGAAATCAGTGATTTTTCCCCGGTCATAATTCTTGTAGGGATACACAAAAATGGGTTTCATTTAAGCTATCAGTGTTGCAGTTCTTCCCATTTTATGAATTCCCCGACGTTCCATTGGATTAGGGGATCCAGTTCTTTAAAATATTTTTTCATAAAGGGGTTTTGCAGCACCTGTGGGCAAGGTTTGCCCTACCCTTTAGGTGTCCCTTTCCAGGATTTGGGAGAGTCTTTTTAGGGGTTGTTTTCCCTGGAACTATTTTTCACAGGCTTCCTTTTGACAGGGTCAGGATTTCTTTTCCTGGGAAAGAACGGCCTGAGCCTTTGCTTTTAGGGGGATTCTGCCTGCAGCGAGGGCCCTGTGGATGTGGGGGCATTGGGGCTTCACCCTTTAGACCCCTGCAGCCCTTCCGACGGCCCCAAAGACCCCACCTTTTTAAAGAGTCTTTTGAAAAGACTCAGGATTCCTTTTTCCGGGCAAAGGGGGAAAAACCCGAGCCTTTGCTTCAGGGGCTTTCCCTAGCAGCGGAGGCCCCCGGGATATGGTGGCAGCTGGGGCTGTCCCCCCTTGAGGCCTCTGGAGCCTCACCTGATGGGTCCAAAGACTTACTTTGGGAGGAGGATCTCCTCATAGACCCCCACTCCACTCCGTTTTTGGGGGAATTCCCAAGGCAGTTTTAGCAAATTGGGGACTGGGTTAAAAGAAGTGGCAGAGGGTGTGGTGTAAGAAGCATTTGGGGGGCGGGTTTGGGGGGAAGGAGGATGAGGCCCGAACCGAAGCAAAGGATTTACCTTCTGTGAAAGAGCACATGGGCACGCGCTTTGCCCCGGAAAACAATAAACCCAAGCAAAAAAACCTACCTGGTGTGCAAACGCACCAGGCACGTCGCTTGCCCCTGGAAAATAACTTTCTCCTTGCTCCTTTACCAATCTTCCTTTTTAAAAGTGTACCTTTTACATGCTTTGAAAAAGGGTTCAGACTTCTTTGCAGTGGGAACCCTATTGGACCGGACGTTTTATCTCCTTTATGACCTGTTGACCACACTTTACACATACCCCGGTTGTCCATTTTCTTTAAAACGGGAAGAGTTGGCTCCATCCCATAAACCCCGGCATGGAAGCACGCATAGTTGGGGACATGGGTTTTCCTTGAGGTGGTCCCTGCTAACTTTACCGATTCGGAAGGCTATTGTGTTTAAAAATTAAAGAAAAAAGCTGGTTCGACTGTTCAAACCATCAACTTTTTCCTAAAAAGTTTTTAGCCACTACATTAAAAAATTTCTAGTTCCTCTAACAGTTTTTTCCCCAGAATACCTCATCGTCTCAGGAAAAGACAATTTTCCTTTCACGATTGGGTTTTGTGAGGGGGCATGAAATTGAACCCCCGGGGAAATTTGCATTTGCACCCAAACTATTTTTCCCCATGTACTTCAAAAAAATTTAAATCCATATTTATACACCATCAATGGTTTCACTCTAGGGATTCTATATGAAAAGCTTTCATATTTTCCAGGAAGATTTCCTTAGTGGAGGATTTTCCCCCTTTTTACCCGGTTTGGGGGCTGGGAAAAATTACGGTTCCCCTTCTTGCCTTTTGGAAAATGGGAAAAGGGTTCCCCAAATGACAAGGGTGATGTTCCAGAGGGAATGGTCGAGGGGTTTCTAGGTGTCGGGAGAGAGCAGATCTTTGTAAATTTTTAGACTCATACAAATTTTAATTCTTCATTTCCTCACCCCCCACCCACCATGGAGTCCCCCAAGGGGGAACTTAAATTGGGGCTCAAAATCTCCCAAAAGCCACAGGGGTAATGGGGGAAAAATTTCGCAGCCACTATTTCAGACGATGGGGAAGGGGGGGACCTTGCCTACCCACGAAAAGGCCTGCTTGACCCTAGCCATATTTGCCAGCCCCTTTACTTTACCGGGCCTTTACAAGCCACCCGTTCCCGAAAAAAAAGGACCAAAGAGGTGTGTTGCTAGCTGCAGGGCGCAGCGGCAGAACGTCAACCTCCAGGGTCCCTTTTCCTGGGAATACAGGATGCCATGCTGGCAAACACACGTGGGAAGTTCTCCCTGGTCCAAAAAAAGGAATGAACCCGGGGGGGGTACCCCTTCATGGCCTTGGTGCACCGGAAGCCATTTGTTCATCCCCACTGGTGACCCCCCGTATGGGTAGCCCTCTGGTCCCGGCCACCAAAAATTTGGGCCTCAAGCCCCCCCCCCCGCAGCAAGGCGGTTCCTTAGGGGGGGCGCATATGAGAACCCTATAGCACACCGATAGGACCAGATTCCTTCGGCTCCTGCATTAAAAAAAAAAAGGCTCCCACCACATTCGCCGTGTCTGTGTGGAGAATGAAGGGGAGACCAAACCTGGGAAATGCAAGAACGGGAGCATGCGATAGACAATATTGAAAACTTTGAAAGTGCGTGAACCTGAACCTCGCCAAAAATCCTTAATGAACGGTCTATAAAAAAACCTGCTAACCCGTAGGAACGATTTACCTGATTGCACCCGAGGGAATGGGGAACATACTGACAGCTTTTACCTTGGCCTCGTTAGGGGCAGTACCTGCAAGCACTAACAGAATGACCTAGGAAATCTAAACGCAACTGGAAGAATTTACATTTGGCCGGATTGATTGTTAAACCCACATCTGAAAGTTGCTGAAAAACACTGCTTAAACCTTTCTTCATGGTCTTTGATTGAAGGTGAACAAACCAAAATTCTAAATAGACAAAGCACCTATCTTTAATTAAACCTGCAGGACGAGAGTCATAAGACAACTAAACGTCAGAGGAGAGTTCCTGAGCCCCATACGTGACACCAGTAACTCAAAGTGACCCACATGCGTCGAGAATGCAGTGTACGGTGGGTTTTGTCCTCTGCCAAGGGGACCTGAAGGAAAACCTTTTGCCAGATCAATGGAGGAGAAGACCTTACTTTTTCCCACCATGTCTTGCAAGAGCTGATGAAGGTTAGGAATAGGAAAAGGTGACGGAACGGTTTACTTGTTCAGGCGCCGAAAATCGCAAACAGGACGAAACCGTGCTGACGCTTCGGCACCAGCAGCATCGGCGTTGACCATGGGCTATTTTAAAGGGTTGGAATCAGCCCTTGTTGCAGCATACCGCGCACTTCCTCCTTAGAATCTGACGCCTGCTATGTGGAATCTTGTATGCCGGAATATACACAGGCTTAGCTCCAGGGTCTAGAGTAATAGTGTTCTACCCTGTGCATTCTGCCTAACGGACGGTCCTTGGTCAGTAAAATGTCGGGGTATTGTTTTAAAACAACTTGCCTAGTATCTCCTTAACCTCGCTAAATGCGAATGGCCCCTGCATCGTTTTTGCTAATGCTGCAGAGAAAGGGTTAGCTGAATCGGGGACCTGGAAGAAACAGCGCCAGAGAAAGCTGACACAGGCAGTTCAAAAATCAGCTATCAGGAGATCCGTGACCTCACAAAAACTATTAATCTGACACCACTATCAATAGACAAAGGGCAGGTGTTTATCACATGGACTTGCGCACTCCCCTCCCCAAGGTATACAGAGTTTAAGTTTAAAGTTTAAAGTTTGGTTTGGATTCCATTGATACAATGGATATTCTTAGTGTGACATACTGTCTGCTTGATTTTGCTCACGTGTGTCAGAACGAGTCCTTGCCCGCCTTGGTGCCCAGCCACGGCAGGCGACAGTTGCAACTTCTCGCACCTGGGTGGGGCGCAAAACCGCCGACACGTTACCACTGTACTAGCCCGGAGGCTAGTACAGTGATAGTACAGAGAGGGAAGAACACATGTCTCCTTTATCAACAATTTCTCAGGGAGAACCAAGCAATGTGCCATATTTACCACTGAGGCCATTACATTAACCAGAATGTCATGGAAAGGCGGAATTACTAGACTCCCGCGCCCACTAAGTGCACCAAGCCATCATTGTCAACCCACATGCGATGTTTTGATGAGCAGGGGAAATGATGGGGTGAGATATGGCCGCGAGATGTATGCATGAGGTATCTGTAGCAAGCAAAGGAGAAGCAATTCCATGATGAATAGAAGAGACCTAGAAGGCTCGTAGAAGTCATGGAACGGAGGGAGGTTAGAATAGGTGTGGAAAAGATAGGGGGGGAGGAGGTAGTTCAGGGAAAGAAAACAGGGGAGGTAGGGGGGAGGAGGAGTAGGGGAGAAGAGCGATGTGTCGTGCGGTGGTCGTGTATGATGAGGACACAATTGAGATGTGTCGCTGTTGTGGTAGAGGGGAACCAAGCATGCTAGGGTGAAAAGGGTCAGGTGTTTCCAGACGGGAAATCGGCTCAATTGGCTTATAAACCTGACCTTGAATTTCCACCTCATTCTGCTGCGGTCGCCAGAGCCATACCAGAACGATATAGAAAAAACAATGGCCAAGGAACAAATGGTAACCTTCACTATGATGATAATTTCCAAACTTCAATCTTACATACATAGTCCAGCTACACCTAGCTTTGAACCAGTCAACACCTCTAACACAAACCTTGGCTGGCGATACCTTAGACAAGAGCTGAAACTCCTCTAACACCCGTTCACTCACGAGACTGACGCAACTTCCTGTATCAATGAAAGAGTATGCGACCTTCCCATTAAGCTTTGCAGGTAAAAAGAGGGGGTCCCGTTCTGTGTTCGGTATACCGTACTAACGGGCACGAGACCGAGAAGACGACATAACTACACCGGAGACCACGCACTTCTTCTCGTGGTTCGAAAACCCCACCATGTCTCCTCTAAAAAATAAACCACCCACTTACATAAGCACCGTCCCTGTTCATTCTCGCCATGAATTAAGGGTGATTGCCACTTGAACCACGGTGCACTCATTAAAAACGTGTGACCCTGCTTGTTACAGTACAGACAGAACTGCTTAGCAGAGCACTTAGACGGACGGTACATCCTCAAACATCTACGACACTGCCCAGGTTTCGGTGCCCAGATAGCCATGTGGTCCCTGGGTATTTACGAGCAGTTTCGAGGGAGAAAAGGCGTGACAAAGTACTGCGCTCCAGAGGGAGGCCCGGATACCACGCGAGGGGTGGGGGAGAGGAGATTGCTCTGCATAGCGGTATGCGGGCGCGGGCCAGGCGTCTATTTCCTGCCTTCGTCCGCACTGGCGGTTTACGCCGCCGTTCATTCTGCCCCAAATTGTTAAAATTGGGATTATTACCCTTGTTTTTCCCTGTTCTAACCACATTTGCAAACCCCCTGCACATTTCCACCTTGTCTGAAAATCATTTGCGAGGACTTCAGGAAGTTTTCGAATGAAGCCTGTCGATTTATCCAAACTATTGCGCACAGTGGAAA
>NW_023662720.1:10000-15791 GCF_015228065.2 Penaeus monodon | reverse complement strand
AAGAGAAATTATAATATATCATGATAACGCAAGGGCGTAAGGAAGGGCCCCATGGGGGGGGTAAAAGAGGGTCGAGAAGCCCCAAGGGAGGAGTAGGAGTTTGGGGGTTGGTCTTAAAGTATCCCTGGTAGCACCTTGCAGCCATGTCATTTTGGGTGGCATTGTGGGTAAGCCCTTTTGAAGCATTTTAAGTGTTTCTTTTTTAAAGGGGGAACAGGTGGACGGGAATGTGCTATGGAAAAGGTATAAGATTTTATAAGTATTTTTGGTTTGAGTAGACTAAAAAGGACAAGAATTTTTTTGACTAAGTTCATTTTAGAAGAAAACCCTTTAAAATGGAATGTTTATAGTTTTGATTGTCAAGTTTGAAAAATGATAAAATTTGAAGCATAAGATTTAAAATTCAAGGGAGTACTGATATAATGAGTTAGCAAGGAGAAGGGAAATTTAATGATTTATTTTTACGGATCTCAGCCTAGGGAAGTGGATTAACAGTGTGATGATTGTTAATTTTCCGGTAGAGGTAAGAATAAGTTTGTTTTTTGTATGAATCATTAAGTTTTTCCTAGAAAAGTTTGCTTGATTTAAATTGCGGTTTAGAAATATTAATTCAGTATTATGATTGCTTGTTTAAAGCACAAGACTTTAGTCCATTTTCAGAATGTACTCGTTTACTTTTTGAGGGAGATAATTTTGAGTTTAATTTAGTAATTGTTTTAAAGACATTAATTAGTTTTTTAAAAATTGCTTGGTATAAGAATTCATTTGCCTAAATATAATTTCACAAATTTCTTTTTTTCAATTTGTTAAAAATATTTTATGTTTTCAATCTTTGTATGTGAAGAAAGGAATTCTTTTTTTAACCTTACATCTTTTAAGATTGACTGGTTACTTAAAACAGATTGTTTTAAATTTATAATTAGTTGTATGTTAACAATTAGAGTAAAGGACAATTTATTTGTTAAAGTTAAAAGATGGATATTTAAATGGTAAATTATTGATTGAATTATAATAAAAATCAGGGTTATATTATTGACATATAAATTATGTGTTTGATTTACATTTTATATATATAACACTTTACAGTTAAAAATTGGGTGTGATTTTTAATAAGTTGTGAATTTCCCTAAACAAATTAATACAATTTGAAAGAGCAAGATCTGTGAGAAAAAATTGACTAGTATGAACTTTTAGTTTATATCAGTATTGGGGAGATAATATATTATGTGATGCAAAGAGCAACAACAGTGCCCCGAGGCTAATCGGAGCAGGCTAAATTTAAAAAAAACCCCCGTGACCCCGGGGCCCGTTTGGAGCTCGCTGGGAGTGAATTTTTTACTTTGATTTTTTTTTTTTCTTTGTTTAATTGTAAATATATAATGGTAATGGTGACATTTTTTTTTTTATCCCCCAAATTTAATGAAAGTGAGAGCATAATTAGAAAGTAATCGTTTCAAAGACGAAACACCTTTTTAAACAAAAGTCCTTTAAAATATATAAAAATTATATAATTTTATTTTATATATAATTTATATATTATAAAATATAATATATTAATTTATGTTGTATGAGGGATATGCAATTTATATAACACATACCAAGTACATACATAGAAACCCTGATGCGATATTTTATTTTTATGGTAGGATTATCTTTGAAGGCTAAACCTTGTGCGGATTCTCGCTTTTTCACCCCCCATGTGAGCTTTGGGGATTTCGTATGCCCCCTTTACTGCTTTGAAATTTTTTTATTTCAAGCGACAATTTTAAACTTAAGGTCGTGTATTTCTCTGTCAATTCTCTCTCCTCTCTCTCTCTCACTTGCCGTCACAAAGCTCCCCCCACCTCCTCTTTTCTCTTTCTTTCCTCTATTATTATCTCTACTCTCTCTTTTTCTTTCTCACTTGCTGCTCACTAGTCGCCCCCCTACCCCCCCCCTCTCTCTCTCTCTCTCCTCTCTCTCTTTGTACAGTATTTAAGGTGTGTTGATGAGTATCCCCACGGGCCGCCCAGGAATCGATACTTGAGTTTTGTTGAATGATACCACGTCCCCCGTTAAAAACAGGCAATGCATGCTCCCGACGCAGGCAGGGCCATGACTTTTAACAAAGGGCGATCAGGGGCTTTTGGGGCGGAAAGCTGGTTGTATCAAGTGAGACCCCTGGCATCTCGTATTGACTTGTCGATTAGAGGCTTTAAATGTTTGAAGGGCGCCGCCCCGTCTCTTTTTTTATTTATCAAATGGCAATTAATTTACTAAAATGGAAAAATGCAATCTGAACGGAAGTGCCTGTTGCTGTATTGCTTTAGAAGATTTTTAATTTTTCATAACATTTCATGTAATAAATTTTATATATATTATATATATATATATAATATATATATATATATAATATTTTTATATATAATGAATGTATAATTTTTATAATATAATATATATATATATATATATATATATATTAAAAATATATATATATATAATATGTGGTGTGGGTTTTGGGGGGGGGTGTGTGGGTGTGGTGTGTTTGTGTGGTTTTGTGTGTGTTTGTGTGTTTGGTTTGTGTGGTGGGGGTGTTGTGTGGTTTGTTGTGTGTGTGTGTGTGTGTGTGTGTGTGTGTGTGGTGTGTGTGTGTGGTGTGTGGTGTGGGGTGTGTGTATGCGTGGTGTGTAGAAAAAATATATGTTAATTTTAGATGTATATGTAAGTATGTTATATACAATATACATATACACTTAATTTAAAATTTTGGGTGTTTAAGCTAGCATATATACATACCACATAACATCTATTATACATATATATTATTACAATATATTATAGATACTACTATCTATCTACTATTATCTATCTATTATCTATCATCTATCTATCTATCTATCTACTATATATATAACTGCCCCTATGATCCCGTGGTTTAAACACTGGACTCCGACTCTCGTGGCCCCAGTTCAATTCCCCCCCGCTGATGTAAAAAATGCCTGCGCTCCGATATATATAAAGAATCCAGGCATTTACTGTACACTGACGGGGATTTCCCTTTCCGGCCCGCAAACGAAACGGAAATATTTTGAAGAAAGGATAAGAATGAACGGAGGAGATTTCCCTTAGGGGTTTTAAAGGGGTGAAAATTTTTTTTTTTTTTTTTTTCCCCGGGATAAACAAACGCGGTTTTGGCGTTTGGGAATACAATCTTATAGGGAAACCCCACAGAAGGAAAAATGAAAAAAAATATGGAATAAGTTGAATACTTTAAGACAAAAAGGCATTTTTAAAAATTTTTGGGAAATTTCAAAAAATTTTAGGAAACCGTTCAATTTACAAGTGGTGCATTGTAAGCATACGGGCTTATGAGCTAATGTCTCTATTACTGGGAATTGTATATACGGTGAAGGTAATATGTGTTTTTGTGAGGTCCAGATTACTTGTTATTCTTTCGGTATTTGAGCTTTGTTATAAGATATTTCCCTAGCGTGGTGGTTAGTGGAGTCTAAAAGTTAAAAATAACCTACTTTGCCCTTGAAGTCTAGGAGGTGATTTTTTGTCTACTTGGGCTTTTGTAAAAGTATTGTTTCATGGATAATGACGAATAGCAGGTAGCATGAAAAAACTGTGATCAGTTTTTCCATTTCTGGTTTTTTTCTATATTCTCCTAGTTTTTCAAACAGACAAGGTTTTCTAGAATAAGTATGAAAATTTTTCAAAACCAAAATTTTTTTTTGGGCATATTACATGACACGCAGACCATAGAACATAGAATTTGGGCCCTGAGTAAATAAATATGCTAAAAAATCGGGGTTATAAAAAAAATTCAAAGCAAACGTAGTGTATATTAATGCATGTTATTATTGCAAAAACTGTATGTTATATCATGCAGTGAAACAAATATAATGTTTATAGTAAACTATTAAGAATTTGGGTTTACTTAAAACAAAATGTCCACTCGGTATACAACTCCAAAACAGCGGGAGGTACGAATCGAAAAGGGGAAGGGGGGAGGAACCGTAGGGGCTTGGGAAGGATGAAGGGGGGGAGAAGTATGGTAATGAAAAAAAAGGGAGGAAGGATAGGGGGCGTAAGGGGAAAGGCGAAGATTTTCGGGGGTTAGAGAATACGTAGGGGGAGTAGGGAAAACGGAGAAAGATAGAAAAGGGGAAACGAAAGGGAATAATAAGCAGAAACAGGGGAGAAAGAGGGGGAAATGGGGAGAGGAGATGAAAGGAAAATTTTGGAAAAATTTAAATGGAGGGGTAAGACAAGATGCAAGGAAGTTTAAATAAAGAAAGGGTTTCAATTTTGGGCCCTAAGGAAAGCGAGCGGGGGAAATTGAGGGTATGAAAAAAGAAGTGTTTACAGAGAGAATGGAAAGGGGAAAATTGGGAGGTCTTAAGAATAGTTTGAAAAAATATACTTCTCTGTCGTTTTTGTCTCTGTTTCCTTCCCTCCCCTCTTTCTCTCTTTTATCACTTTGTCCCCGCCTCTGCCTACCCACCGCTTTGCCCCCCTCTCTTTTTTTCTGACTCTCTCTCCCAACCCTATTTTGTAAATCTCCCTTTCTTTGATCCTTTTCCATAAAAATGTCTAGGGGGGGGCATCGATGGAGGAAACAAAACATGTGGATGTTTTTTTCAATTCTTTTTATAGACTGCGAGAAGAAGAAAAAAAAGCAAAAGGTAAAAATCTGGAAAACAAGTTAGATACAGTATCAGATCACAGAACCATGAAAAGCTGTTATTATCCGGTAGCCCAAGCGGCGTAAAAGGTAACAACGAAAACATGAAACCCAACAAGTACGCTTGGGGGCATAACTGCATGATGTACAACCCCTGACTTTTGCCTGCTTGTCTATCTTTCTAGACACAGAGGAAATGTTTTGGCCGGGAAATCGCGGATAGAGATAATATCTACACCGCAACAGCGAAGCAGTGCAAGAAGGAGATGATTGTAAGATAGATTTTTAGTTTTTTAGTTTAGCGGAAGGACGGTACTACGTCAACTGGAAAATTTTCAAGTTTCTCTCTCTCTCTCTCTCTCTCTCTCTCTCTCCTTTGCCACCTTTCTTCATGAGACTGAAATTTGTTTAAGGGTGCTTTATTCCAATGATAAGCGATGACTGATGACAGATTTATTAAAAACATACATTTTACTTAAGAAAATGTTAGCTTCAGCCCATACACACACACGCAGCACAACACACACACACACACACACACACACACCACACACACACATACACACATCACACACACATACACACCCCACACACACAACACACACACAACACACATACACACACACACACACACACACACACCCCACAACACACACACAACACAGATATATAGTATATAAATATATATATATATATATATATATATATATATAATATATATATATATATATATATATTTTATATATATATATATATATATATATATATATAATATATATATTGTGTGTAGATAAATATTATATTGATAGATATACATATGAACATATACTAATCCATCAGTCATTCAATAAAGCTATCAGTCTATATTTCTGTCCCGATAAAAACAAGTGAGTAATAAATTTAAGATAACTGGGGGCTGTGGATGTGTTTGCGTAGTTAACTCACACCACACAAAATTTACAATATCCATGAATCGGCAGACTCCATCTTCCCAGCTCGTTTGTTTATCTAAAACGTTCCACAGTAAGTGCGTTTATAACTTTTTGGTCCCAAAAAGGTCTTCTCGCCTTTCGAAGAATCGATGTGCTTTGTGCAGAAGCATTTTGATTATTATCGAATACC